>NC_034411.1:12786313-12888579 GCF_002078875.1 Numida meleagris | reverse complement strand
GGAGAGGAGAGGAGAGGAGAGGAGAGGAGAGGAGAGGAGAGGAGAGGTCTATGGTTTATAGAGCTTCCTAACTAATATTGTTAAGAGAATTTTAACAAGCTCTTGTAAATCTGGATGAATGGGAAATCATCTATGAACACAGAACCAAGTAAAACCTACCTGCCAAATTCCTAGCTGATGCAAATCAGCAGTCTCTGGAGTAGTGCTGTTTTACAACAGCTAATATCTATCTCTGTGCATTCAGTTTAATTCCTTGTGTGACTTGTGTAATTTAATATCTGTGAATGTCTAAGTAAAAGATTTTTGTCCAAAAGGAAGTTTGCCAAAACGTAAAAACCACACAGCTATTTTCAAGTATCTTTTAATGGGAAATTGGTGCAGCTGTCTTGAAATCTCTTTAATTTTCACTTTCTTGTCCATATTGCTTCAGTATCCAGTCTGAGAGCATAAGGACCATGGGACAAGTCAAAAATCTCACAAGATGCATCTATGGCCAAAACTTTGTCAACTGCTTTCTAATGTGCAATATATGGATAACAGAATCTGTCTGTTGCTGGATAGAACATTTAGGGTAAAGGGTTTTGATGACAGACTACAAAAGATGGGCCTTCGTCTGGTTTTCTGTATAGGGTGTTGTCAGTCTAGTATGAATAGGGCTAAGGGCCCTGAACAGGGCTTCTGTGTCTTTTAGTAGGGTGACTGCCAGTTGCTGACTGCCAGCACAGGGAAGGACTGGGCTCACCTGTGTGTGCATTCGAGTCCAGAAGCCCGCTGGGGGCATCTGCACTGCTGTGCTCAGTTAGGACTGTTGTTCACTCAGGCTGTCGTTTCAGTTTGCCTCATCTGCACACTGGAAAGCAGTCCTTTACACCCAGCCTAGCTGGCTCAGCTGAGGCATAAGCAGGACCTCGGCCTCTGCAGCAGCTCAAGTGCCATGTCCTCTGCTTGTCTTACTGGAGCTGGAATGTTCTGAAGTGTGTGATTAAGGGAACTTCCAGTGTTGATAGAGGAAAAAATGAAAGGATTCCTCAAATAAAATTAATGGTGAAAGGTTTGCTGTGAAAGTAGATCACCCTGCTTCTGCTGCAAAATGAAATGAAAACTGAAATAGATACAAGTTTCAGAAGGCAAGAGTGAAAGCCAAACAGCAGTGCTCAATTCCGATGTCACCTCTTGCCATGCCCTCGGGCTGTTAGTGCCCAGATTGCCTGGAGTCCCAAGCACACACTTGTGTGTACAGTGACATCTAGTGACAAAGAAAATGAAAGGGAAAAGCTTAGGACATTTTGAACAGGGTAGTCCTCTAACCAGCTCTAGGTACAGCTCCAGGACAAATGTGCTTGACTTCAGCAGTTCCCTGAGACCAACATACTTTTGTTAAAAGATGCAGAAATTGCCACCTTGTCATGTTAATGTTTAACCTCCAGCAGCTGGCTGCAAGTATGGGTACTAACTTCTCTGTTCTATTTTAATGTGGTTGGTACAAAAGGTATGTTTTATTCCCAGTGACATTTGTGGCAACATTTGTCAGAATTTCTTTTTTTGCCCCAAGTTTTTCTAAAGATACTTCACCCTTGTCAACTAGACAAACAGACACAGAGAACGAGTTTATCACTTGATCTACCATGCAGCTAAAAGGAAGTCTTTCTTAGACCTAGATTGATAAGGAAGCTGTCTTTTAATTGTCCTGTAAAAATTTTTAACATACCTTTTTTAGGTTTTTAAAGGACAACTAAAAGACATGCTTTAGTGTATACTTATGTATAGTTGTGGTTGGGATACCCAAGTACTCTGGCACGGATACCTCTCTGTAATGTATCTGTTTAGATAAATGACAATTCATTTGGCTTTAGTAGATGCTTTTCCTGGAGTCACTTATACCATGCAAACATTTTGTAGTCCAGGAGGGCTTCACTGGCTGAATCAGGTCAGTGGTGAATGTGACGGAACATGGGAATGTGTGGAGCAAGGGAAATATAAAGAAATGGCTCAAAGCACAGAAAATTCAGTCACGAGATCAGTCGGGAGTCGTGTTGATTTGTTGGTTTGTTTTTTTTTTTAAGTGGAGCCAGTTTGGGTTTTCATGGCAGCCAGACTGAGATCAGAGTTTTTCCCTTTCAGTTCAAGATATATATGGGTGGTTTGCAAGCCTTATTTCTTGAATGTCAAGTCTGAGATACAGAGCTGCCAAGCCTCCACCCGTTGCAGATCAGAGATCTCCTATTGTCTTCAATTTTGAAATCTTGGCTAATTTTAACTTAGAGTGAAAATTTATTAACTTACATAAACAATGGAAAGTAGAGGCCCCCAGAAGAAAACTGCTTGAGAACATGCTTTATTTTAAATCTAAATGTAGTTCCACCGAGTTTACTGTGATCACATAACAGTTTAAAGTGAAGTATGTGGTCAAGTGTTTTTCTGCATTGGAGCCATAAGAGCCTAAAACAGTGCAGTTAGGGCATTTATTGACAAATGACATTCATTTTGACAGCATAGAAGGAGTTCATAGACATAGAGGAGACTTTTAAAATTCAGTTTAGATACACACAATTTATTAATTTCTCCTGAAGGCATAAGTGAAGATGGATGTATTTTTCTTTGTATATACATTAATTTCTGCTTAAATTCTTGTCTCTAAATAAGTGATTATGTTAAAATCAAGTATAATGTACCTTAACAAAATTGTTTCTTAATTATTAAAGCAATTAGAGGAAAGAACTTATTCCCACCAGGCTAAGCCTGCATATAAAGCCTCCCTTTCAGCTTCCTTTTTTGGTTGTTCCACGTTCTTATAGAATGGCTACTAGTCACCCTCTAAGCTCAGGCAAACACAAAGGGGTGAAGTGCTATCAGAAAAAAAAAAAAAAAACCACAGAAACCACCACCAGCATATAGTTACACATAGGCTAGCAGTGATATGTTCCTACAGTCACTTTAAGCTGGTACAAGTACAGCAAAAGCCTTTTCTACCACCCACATAAGAAACCTGGAAAGGAAATGGTTCCAACTGAAAGGTAACCCAGTAATACCAACAAAAATACTTCTAGCCGGATAGTTGTTTCAGTTGTGCAAGTTTGGTGCAGAAGATGAACAGGAGAGATGGAGTCCGGCCACCTTCTAGTGGCTGCTTGTTCTTCTTTAGACTAAAAGCATCAGTGGAGCCCCACCACAAGGATTTGCTCAAGTTCCGCCCTTTTTTTCCATACCCAGAATTTATGGCAGCTGTTTGCCTTGCAGACTTAGGAGAAATAGTGTTGGCCATCTCCACCTCTGCCAATAAATATTTTCCAGTTGGCTTCCTGCTCTTTAGGGGAGCATTTCCTAACTGCCGTCCACACTGTAGACTTTGACCATTGGTTGATTTAGTAGCTCTCCTTAATAAGTGCATCCAACACACCTGCTCTGCTGCAGAAGCACTTTACTTGCCTAGACACAGTGGGGCTGTGGAGTCGTTGCAGTTGTGGTAAAGCCCCCAAAGGGTCCTATAAAACTAATGGGGTCAAGAGAGTGTCACCGTAGGCAGGTACTCCCATTCCCAGTGTTGTCATTTGTTTCTGTTTAAGTATTATGTTTAGACTGGTAGCAATTGCTGTAGTTCAATCACTACAACGTACCTGTGATTAATAATTGCTTTAATATAAGATGTGTAAAGTTTTACCACTATGTCCTAGAGGGCTTGTAACAAGAATGACCAGTTTAAAGCTGAAGCCAGGAATGTGGTAATGAGTGCATATAATAGAAATGTTAATTAAAACACTCTAAGGAGAGAGAGAGGAGGGGCAAGCTGTGTGTCCCATGTTATCATGTGATAGCCCAGTGCCCATTTGCAGAATAAGAGAGCCAGGGAAGTAGGAAAAAAAGAGACTATTCTACTTAGGGTGAAACCAGCAACTCTAAGACGATTTAAAGCCATCTCTTTGAAGCAAGATGAGCTCTTGGTGTGTCACTACACATAGGTCTAGGAAAAGCATCATGCTACAGATGCCCCAGGGAAAGGCAGCCCCGGGGGACTAGGAGGGGACAATTAGACTGTCTCACAAGATGAGAAGGAGAAAGAGCAGAAAAAAAACTTCACTGTTTAAAATCTAGATAACACATTGGGTTCTTCTCTGACGTGTCCATGCCATTGCAAACATGTAATTTCTAAAGATGTTAAGGTATTTGTTTTCTTTCTTTTTCCTAAAGCTTTTCTAGTCATTGAAAATCTGACAAAAACAAGGAACTTTGTGTCTTTGAGCCCTGGGTGACTGCATGGTATGTGTAAGGCCCAGCACCTTCATACATTTCTCAAAGCTGTATTAGATACACCTCCCTGAGTTGCACTGGCCAGTTTAGGAGTTCGTATGTAAGGATGATTTACATACAGAGAGAGGATGTGGGATAGCTGGAATTCATCTGAAAAGCCCATTGGATTATAGAAGAAATGCCTTAAGAACGGGGAACCTTAAGAAGTTTGTAAATCCTGCCATCATTTCCTTGTTCCAACATGACCCTAGTAGGACGCACTGAGGAAAGCAAGCTGATTTTAATCACTACATACAGAATCAGTCACAGAAATTTTTAATAACCTCTAGAAATGCAAAATGTCTTCCAAGATGGAAGCGCACTAGAGAGTCTTCAGTTTAACTGACAACATCACCTCTGAACCTCAGTTGCCAGCATTCAAAGAATTTGGGACCTTCAAAAACAAATTTACATCTCAGACTGGAGATTGGAGGTACTTAGAAAAATACTGATGTTGATGTCTGATTTTAAATATCTTGACTTTTTCTTATGTTTTTTATCTTTTTTTTCCTTTTAGTTTATATTCTATTTTCCTACATGAAAAAAATGACATCCTTTAACCACATTTGATAGAAATCCTTTCCTTAAGTGGGATCTAGGATACTTCATATTGGTATTGATCTCGTTTATTTGAACTTAATTTGAGTCCCATCTCAAACTGGACTCAGACTTTCAGTATGCAGCTTTCTACACATCATGTATGTGTTCTCTCCTCCACACGGTAGGTACCAGCTCAGCAAAGTTCAGACCTATGGCTCAATTTAACATACATATACTAATATCCAGTTGCAGTAGATTTCAATATAAGCTTAAAGTTAACTATGCAGTTAAATGCTTGGCTGAATCGCAACCTGTATAATTTAATTATTCTCTAGTTAGAAGAACTCCAAGTTTTCCATGATTACTTGCAGTCGTGTTGGAAAGTAACTGTTGTGAATCCAACCCTTACAGAGAATTGTCTAAACGAGTTAGTAGCTGCTTATCTCCCGCCTTTCCCTGTGACATCTGGATCGTTTTCTGGTAATATGCTAAACAAGGGTGAGAATCCTGAGGAATTAAATTGAGGGGAAGTTATAGAAGTTTCCTGGACTGCAGTTTGTTGCCAGATGGTGACTCATGCTGATGAGAAACAACAACAATATTAATTATGGATACATCCCAAGCCAGGAATTAAAATCTATGCAGCCAGATTTACATTCTCAGATGAGGTTTTGTTAAATGATTTGAATCAGAAATTGGGCTACTCAAAAGGAATAAGAGCAAGCATTTCAAAATCCATACCAGAGTATATGAAATAGGATTTTCTGCACCCCAAAACAAGACAGTGGGGTATAATATGGGTATGGTGTTCCATCCTTCATTCTCTTCCCCCACCAAGGATTTAGTATGCTAGTAACTCTGAGAAACCAGAAAGGGTTTCCTGGGGAAAACACTGTTCACACCGTGCATCTTGGAGAATAAAACATCTATGGTTTTCAGCTTGTGCTTACTGATTGCCTGTTAGAGTTTATGCATGAGTGGAGTGCCATAACCCAAATCCCATCGATATAAAGATATTTAAAACAGGGTTATGTAAAATTAATTTTAGTTAATTACTATTCCCTGCCTTAAAAGGCATTTCCCAGTGAAGCGTGTAACAATTCAATTTAGGAACTTGCTAAGCTGGTTCGGAGACAAAGGCTGAAACACAGGTAAGATGTTTTATAGTGTTTGGTACTTGATTTTATAGTACTATTATAAAATCTAATATCTACTTAAGTGTTTTACATTTTTCAAATATACATATATTACATTTATAGTATTACCATTAAATGGTAATCTTCCACCAGTTCTGTACTTCATCTGTAGGAGCAGTGGCTGGCAAGACCACTGTGTTTCCTTTTCAGTGGGGTTGCTTGTATAGGTTAGCAATCAGAGGCTGGACAAATGAGAGGAGCAGTGGGGATGGATAAGCATCCTGCTCTCACAAGTTCATTCTTGAAAATGAGGAAATTGTACTACATTGAAGTTTCATCTTGAGTTTTGGCAGAGGCTGACACTGAAGATAATCAGCAAGGATAGAAGTAAAAGGCAAATTGGGGCCTGTAACAGAGAGATTTTTCCTCTTAATTTCCTAGTCTGATGGCCCCGTTGTAATTACGTGCTGATTTATCTTCAGGGAGGAGAACGGATATGTGCCTTCTTTTTATAACAGCTACTAAGCCTTGGCCAAACATTTTAATTAGGTCTTCATTTTGCCTTGAAGAATTGGGAATTAACTTTGCAGTGTCCTTCCCTTAAAAATTGAATTGTGATGCCAGTGATTTTTCTGTCTTTCACATTTTTTGCAGTGTTTCAGCTTTATTTGCCGTGCATCTGTGCCCATGTCTATAGTGATTCGCTATGGGGCAGGGTATGGCCCATTTTAAATAAGTCAGTGATAGATCTGGCTCAATGAAGTGAAATTTTGGTTCAGTTTTAGAAAGAATAACTTTCTTGAAAGACCAGTTTGTATCATTCCACTTAAGATACTATTTCATTATTATTATTTTCTCTTTTTTTTCCAATGGCTCAATTTGTGTATTCTTACTATACGTGAGAAAAGGCGTAACATGAAGCAGTCTGAGAAAGATGTTAGTGAAGAAGTACGTAAGAGAAAATTTTTCAGATTTGCTTTGCTCTCATGTCTGTAAGGGTGCACTTCAAAGACCCATCCTGGCCAGCTTCTTGCAAAAGCTGATGAGGACACTGAAGAGCATGAAGAGGGTAATAAATGAGGAAAACATACACTGATGCAAATGAAATGTGGCTAAAATGTAGAGGACTTAGCTGACTTTGGTTTTGCTTTCTTTCCTTTAAAACTGGCAAAACTTGCACGACTGCAAAGATAGATATATATTATTTTACTTTATTTCTGCTTTCAAATGTTCTGACAGTGTAATTCAAAATTCTACTCCTTTTGAACTGGAAAAATTGTATTGCAAATTGTTTATGACGATCTTGTAAAAACTGCTCTGTGACTTCCCTGAAATCTTCATGCCTTTCACCATGTTATCACAGGATTTACACAGATTCCAAACCATAAAATAAAAAGCCTTTGTTAATTTTAAAAAAAAAAGGCAATCTCTAACATGGCTGAGTTGAAGCTGAGGATTTTTTGTGGTCTGAATTCCATGTAATAAACCTTAGCACTTCACATAATTTTGGTGATACAGAGCAACACATATTTGATGTTACAAAATGTCACCCTTCCTCAACTTCCACATGCCAATAAGTTTGATAAGCATCATATTTCAAGCTTTAACAGCTAGTACTTTAATCTTTGGACTTACTGCTTTGACTAAAGTCTTCTAAAGCTTTTCATTGTAATATATACTGATTGCAGTTTGGCTAATGTGAATATATAAGCGCCCAAACCTGAATTTCTTCCCGTGAAAGGCTTTGCTGGCAATTGTCATGTGTTGTTTGTGTTATATTTTATTTCCCTAGATGAAAGGATTTGGACTAGTCCTAGTGCAGATATGGAGATAGATGGCTCTGTGCTTGGGTAGTGTTATGTTGTTCAACAGTTCCTGAATTCTGATTCTAGCAATAGCATTGAGTGCTGGGTAGCTTTGGGCAATTCATTTAAAACTAATTTATACACACCTTGAATGAGTAATGTAATTTAATAATGTGGGTAATATAGGCACGATTGCACAAAGAATTGTTACTAAGATTGCCCTCCGAAACAGATATTAAGTGTTCTTATCTGCTAAATGTAACCAGTAACAGTGGTCAGCTGGCGTAGGTCATCAGTTTATGTACATAAATATAGTAACGCTCAGTCTTAACTTTTTAAAATTTATGCGAAAGACATCTACCTTATTTGTTGCCTTGCTTGCTAGAACGTGTAATATTGTCATCTGATTAGGATCTATGAACATGACATCTAACTGCAACTGACCTTCTAAAGTAAATATAGCTTAAGAAATCATGCTTTAAGAATCTCTTTGCAGTCCCCACAATAACACAGCTATCTGAAGGATCCCTAACAACATGTTAGTTATGTTTTAAAATCGTACATATAAGTTCCCACACTTTTTGTAGTAACTCATAATAATTTGAAATGTTTTATACCAAGGGATGAAATTGTGCAGCACAGTGTTCTGGGATTTGGGATGATGTTGCACCTCATTACTGAAATATGTTTTAAGCCAACACAACCTCAGAGCCATCCAGAATAATTCACAACAAATTATTACTATAGAAGATGCATCAGGCTTGTGATGAGATGACTCATCTTTCACCTGGTCAGTTCTTTGAAAGGATGGTTTCAAAGGATGGCACAGGTGAAGCATTATTGATAAAGTGTATGCAGTTTCCTTCTGATCTATTCCCCAGACTGTGTAGAAGTATTGGCTGGGAGGGAAGGCATGAAAGCTTTCTTATAACTTGTGTAGACCTTGACATTACAGCTCATCTCCCCTGGGAAGCTGTTAACTGAGAGAAGGAGATAGCTGTGGAATCAGATTAGAGCAGGGACTGCATGAGTGTGGCAACTGAGTTTGAGTTTGCTGATGATGTTGTGACAGCAGTTGGGCAGGAAAATGAAGCTCTTAGGACTTTCACAAAAGACTGAAGGCAGGAAGGAAAATCACTCTAACGATAATAGAGAAGCATGAAAAAGGTAAAGTATAGGGGAGAGAAGAGAGAAAAGATTTTCAATATAAAAGAAGGTATTGGCTGTGGCACAAGTAACCAACAGGACCCAGAGGATGTGGAGTTCAGCTAATAATTCCTGATGCCTTCCTACCACTCTATTTTCATTGGTAGACTTGGATGTTTTTTGTAAGCCAAATTCCACTGTGAAAAATTTATATTCTTGAATTGGTTCTAACTGTAACAAATAATATACCTGTCTTTAGCAATATGCTATAAAGGCTGTCAGCAGCTATGGTGTTGCTTTTCCACTCACCTGGCTGAACTTCAGCTCATGTGGTGGAAAGATACTACGTTTTTCCTTTTCTCTACATATTTGATTTGCCATATGGCAAATGGCAAATTGAGTGCAGATGGTGGCTCATGAATTGAAGCATATAAATTCATTATTAGTATTTCTTTAAGATTGTTTCATGTTTTAATTATAAGTTCTTTAGCATTATCTCTCTAACTGTCCTTAGGGTGTGCAAGAAGCATTGGCATTTCCCTGTCTTTGTCTAACAGACCAAATTTTCCTATTGTCATTGGCATGCAGTTATCCTCCAGACCACAGTAAAGAGTGTGTGAAATGGGAGGGAACAAACTTTATATTTACTTACACACACACACACACACACACACATATGTCCAGAGCGTCACATTCTGGCCAGTCCTGCAGTGGTTTGTGCCAACATATAGGGCTGCCTGGCAGAAGTAACAGCTGCAAAAGAAAGTGGGTATCACTTCTCAGACTGGTAACATCAGAGGCAGGGTCATGGCCAGGACACCCAGTAATGGTGCTGGTTCACCATGTTTCCTGAAGAGCTTTAACAAATTGGGAATTGTCCGTAAACAGAAGTGGAAGGTGAAACCAGCACTGGCTGCCCTCTCTGTGGAGTGACTGCACCTCATAGGCAAATAGCCAAACCCCAACACTGTGTCTCATTCAAGCTACTTAGAGCTTGGCCGTGTAGTCATAATGCGTACCATTAAATTGTAAGTATCTGCTTATTAACATGGTAGAAACAGCAACAGTTAGTTGAGAACTTCATAAAATTTTTTTCACAAGAATAGGAAAAAGACAGTAAAATTTCTGTGTTCTTGCCAGAGCTTCCAGGGAGTTTGGGGGACATGAAGTTGTCTTATTCGCAGTAGAAGTCTGGCAGTTCAGCCTCCTTACTAGATGTACCCCAAGCCCCTAGATATATCAACCATACTCCATTAGGGGAAAATAAGTAGAACTCATAACCCTTTTGTCACTTGTCTAAGCCATATTACCAAATAACACAAGAGGGAACACTAACATGCATGCAATGCACTAAGCCACTTTGCTGGTTCTCAGTGTTGTGCAGGCAGAGCTCTGTTTCTTAACAAAAGGCAGTGTAGCCAAGTGCCTCCTCACAAAATGTGCAGCTAAGAGTGTTGGGTAATGCACCTGTTCAAAGAAAGCAATTAATGAATGTCTGATAGAAGGAAATCATATTTTTTGACTATATTTTTCAGACAAGCACTTCTGCCTTTTAAAAACCAGCTGAATTTATTTTGATTTGACAAAATGATTCCCTTTGAAATTAGAGCTCTTGTTATTTTTTGAAGAGGCTAAAAGCTCATGCGTATAAGGGATCCAAATAATGTACTCTGTATGGATTCCTAGGTTGCATTTGATAAGGTTCTTCACAAAAGGTTCTTAAAACGAACAAAACATGAAAGGGATACTGCTGGAATGGATATATAATTGGCTGAAAGAGAAGCAGCAAATGGCTGTAAATGGATGTTTTAGCAAAGAAGGCCTGTGGTGGGGTTGCTCGGGGGTCCACTCTGGAGCAGTGGGATGAGAAGTTTTGTGATTTTATAATTACTCAATTTGATAGGGAAGAGGAAGTGCTGTGTAGAGTTGGAACGGCTCTTGTGGTGGGTGGGCAGCAAACTGGCAGATGAAATTCAGAGCAGATAAATGTAAAATTGTGTGCACAGGGAGATGCTGTTCTCATTTTGTACATGAAATGGTGGACTCTGAGCTGACCATTACTACTCTGAAGCAAGTCCTTGGGGTTGGGATAGCTAGTTCCCTGAACAGATCAGCTCAGCACTTGGCTGCCTTCAGAAAAGGAAAGGAATTCAGTACAAATCCAAAAACATTAGTTTGCTATTAGTTAGCTACATCTGAAATACAGCCTGCATGTCTGGGACTCATAGTTCAACAAGAATATATCAGAACAAACAAGACTAGAGAAAGGCTGCATGTATGATGAAAGTTTTGGAGCAGTTTTTGTGTGAGGAAGGACTGAATAAGCCTGAGCTCTTCAGCTTGGAAATCAAACTTTTTGGAGGAGGTAGCAGTCTGGGGAAATCCTTGCCAAAGTATATTATAAATGCAAAAACTTTATGTGAATTCAAGAGCAGATTGAACAAGTATTTGTAAGACAGATCATTTGGGGATTCCCACACTGAAAAATCACAGCAGGCTCACAGAATCACCTGGGCTGGAAATAGATGAAAGCAGAAATACAGCTTCATGTTTTTCTTCATGTTTTTGCATAACACACAAAAAATGTTTTCTTGTTACAATAAAACTGGGAAAAATTGCTGTAAGGCAAATACAGTGTTTTCTCCTGCCTGAAGTGTTTGCTTTTCTTTTAGTTTTGCTTACAGTGTTTTAAAATTTATAGATAAATAGAATTGATTTTGTTTTGAGATACACTTTTCATTTCAAGAATAGGCAGAGCTGATTTCCCTATCAAAAGCTAGACATTGCCCAGGAGTGGAAAAGCATGAGGAAATCATTAAAAAGAAGGAAAATAGCCTTGTAACCCTGCAGGGCTTTCAGAAAGTGCAGTTTAGGAGCTGGAAATCGTTGTGTTTGAGTGATGGAAATGGATGGTAGGAACTCCCCAAGGTGTCCAGGACCTGCTGGTCCAGGACCTGCTTGAACTGGGAACGTGTTCTCAGACCATCTCATTCTGTCTTCAGGAGATGTGTCGGGCTGTGACTTTATTATGGGACATCGGGATTTTGTCCATCCACCAGGTGGGATGTCCCGTGTGGACACTGCATCCACTCCCCTGGCAGGGGTTGGTTAAGTCACTGCGCTAGACTCATGCTGCTGCTGCCAGCAACACACTTTGCTTTATCTTGGCAGGTTTGCAGAACCATGAGCTGATGGAGTTGCTATGACTAAAAATGACAGTCCCAGGAATACATGTGTGAATAACTGACTGGATCAATGCATAATTTAGGGTTGTGGAATCCCCACAGCCTGAATGTAAGAGGGAAAAGTAGAAATTGGGATATCTGGTCTATCTACCATCTGTACCATGGCTCTCCTGCAGGATCTGTGTCCCTCTGTTTCCCATCTATAGCAGTGTGACAGATGCCTTTCTACAGCTCCTTGTCTTGTTGTTTTAGCCTGTGATGTGTTTAGGGTAATGCATGAGGCTACAGATGTCCTGATGCATCACTCCTGGCTGGGAACTTGGGGCATAACAGTGAAAGAAATGTTATGTAAATATTGGAGTCAGGAAAAAAACGTCTTTATTGCACTCGTGAGTCTACCCTCGAGGCTTTCTCTTTGGCCCAGATTTGATGAAAGCAATATCATCTGTGTTGCACAGACCTCTGGAGCAGTACGGTAGTTACAGCTAGTAGGGAAATAAAAGTCAAAAATAAAGAACAATCCTAACACTGCAGTACTCATAGCGGCAAAGCTGTGGATAGTGTCAGTGGGAGTTGTGTTGTTTGTTTGTGGCTCAGAACAAAGTTGAAATTGCCTGATGTTAGTGGTGGCTCTGAAATAACAACAAGTTGCCTGTAGCCACACCTAGCATTCAGATCTGTGCCTTCTGGCCCCAAAGGCTGCAACACTCGCTACCAAGGGAAATACTTGCCTTCTGAAGTTATGGAAACGTGGTAACTCAGAAGGGAAACTGAACTTACAAAAGCTGATGCCCAGGCCGGGCTGTCACTCAGCAGGGCCACACTCCCACACAAAGCCCCTCCAACAAAGCAGCCTTGCAGGGTGCAGCCGCACACCGGCCCGCGCTGCATCCCTCAGCGCTCCAGGGAAAAGATGCCTTTTGTCCTGCAGGGGAGTTTAGAGGGAGGATTTCCAGAACCACAGTAAGCTGTACCAGGGAGATCTCAATTGTAATTAAGTCTTTTATTCATTTTTCTCCCAGTATGCACCATATTAGTAGTGGAACAGCATATTCTGTTAAAGGGCATAACAAGTTTTAAACAAAGATTGGGCTTAAATTTGAATCTATGTACCCAGGCAGCTTAGGTTCATCTCCTTCCCATGCTGCAAACAGAAGAGACGTTGTGGCTGAGGTTAAAGGAAGGTGAACTTTAGTGTGTGGGATGGCAACTGGAGACAGATTTCCAGCACTGCCTGCTAATGTCTCCTTGACTCCAAAAGTGCAACTTTGGTGTGTGAATGCCTTTCTTGCTGTGGGGCTGGGGAGGTTCCCCTCCTGGCCTGGGGTTATCATGTGTTGTGGCTGAGCAAAGGGGCCAAAGCTTTTGTGTATGTCCCACATGAGATTGCCAGCAGGTGAATTCTCCAAATGAGGGTTTCAACATCTTTGTCAGGCACCTCCTGTGCCTTCACCACAGCGTGGTCAGGTCAGCGTAGAGATGATTGTGTCAAATCCTTGGCTTTGGCTATAAAGATGTGCTTAAAAATGTGTGATAGCCATCCTGGTTTTGAGTCTCTGACTCCAGCAATAATTTCAGATTAGTTTTCCAGTGGCATTGGTGGTTTGCTCTGGGAAGGGTTGTGGCTTTCAGTGAACAGCAGGTTCTCATTCTACCTTTTAAAAATTGCCTTTAATTACAAAAGTTACTAAGTAGCCAGCAACAGTGAAATCCCTCAGAGTTCCAAATAGCTGCCACACATCTTTCTCTCACACTTGCAGGGATTTAGGATATCTGCCAATGGCAAGCAGCAAAAAAGAAGCTTGAATGTATTAAATGAATGAAAGTGCCATTGAAACTTGCAGTGGCCTCTCCTCTAGCTCATTTGCTTTACAGTTTTTTTCACCCTCTCCTAGCTTTCTTTCACTCCATACTCTTTTCTTTTGCTTGTAATCATTGATTCTTTATTTTTTGTCTCTTGTATAATTTTTCCTTTTGGGAGGAGAAATAGAATCACTGAATCATAGAATCATGGAATCAGTAAGGTTGGATAAGACCACTAAGATCGTCATGTCCAACTGTTGACCCATCCCCACCATGCCCACTAACCATGTCCCTCAGTGCCACATCTCCATGGTTCTCAAACACCTTCAGGGACGGTGACTCCACCACCTTCCTGGGCAGCCTGTGCCAGTGCATCACCACTCTTACTGAGAAGAAGTTTTTCGTAATATCCAACCTGAACCTTCCCTGGAGCAACTTGAGGCCATTCTCTCTGTCCTATCACTGTTACCTGGAAGAAGAGGCCAACCCCCACCTCACCACAACCTCCTTTCAGGCAGTTGTAGAGAGCGATAAGGTCTCCCCTGAGCCTCATTTTCACCAGACTGAACAATCCCAGTTCCCTCAGCTGCTCCCCATAAGGCCTGTGCTCCAGGCCCTTCACAGCTTTGTTGCCCTTCTTCAAACATTCTCCAAACAGGCAAACTGCGGGAGCCCAACCAGCTACTTTCATGGAGTCCATTGATGTTGGTACGTTTTGTCATTCATACATGTAGACCCTTTTGCTTTCCCTCATTCCCTGTTTCATTCCTATCCCTTTCTTCTCTATTTTCCGTGCTTAGCTGCAGCATATATTTTGTATTGCCCTCCAAGATTTGTCTTGCAAGCATTTTTCTCAGTTTAGAGCTGCTAAAGCTGACATTGGCTGCACATAGGGTAAGTAAAAGTGTGGCTGATAGATGTACACACACATATCTTCAAGTCAGCTATGGGAAACCCCTGTGTATGTGTATTGAACTGTAACTGATTGGCCTCCCCTGAGCTCACCATGCTGTGGGTGCTCCCAGCTGCGCTCTGTTGTATGCAATTAGTGTGATTACATGGGCTGTTACAGTAATTGTGCAGTGTACAGATGACTTGTTACTTCTGCAATTATGCATTTTTCCTGAAGAGTTACAGTAGATGGTGGCCTGATAATAATTTTTCAGGCTGCAGTCTGACCTTTGCTTGTTTATCATTTTGGTACATGTAGCTTAAAAAGGAAGACAAGGCAGTTCTTTTCAGCACCAAAACGAAAACATTTTTGCTCGGATTGCAACTCAGGACACCAACAGTTGTCACAGATGTCCTGCAGAGCAGCTTCACACCAGCATGCAGATAAGAGTGACGGATGTGGCCCCGTTCAGAGAGGTATGTGTGCCT
Source organism: Numida meleagris (assembly GCF_002078875.1). Lineage (NCBI taxonomy): Eukaryota > Metazoa > Chordata > Aves > Galliformes > Numididae > Numida > Numida meleagris. The sequence goes on along the minus strand of NC_034411.1, from coordinate 12,873,300 downwards.
TGCTCAGGGCACTTGAGTTGTCCCACTGAACTCAATGGAACTATTTCTGTTATTAAAGATCAGCAGTGACTTAAGTACCTCAGTGAATGGTGGCACCTAAGGGAGGTGACAGATTTTCCTCCTGAAGCAGGAGGCTTTCCTATGCTACAGCTGTGGCTGGATGTGAAATCACATTTTCCTAACATCCTTGCAGGAAGGAATAAGAAGGTGCCCATATCTGCCTTTCCAGCTACATTGCACCAATTGTTTGGGAGAAACGGGAAAAAAAAGGAGCTCAACACAAAGGATTTTGGAGCCTGTCATCCAGATTTGCCAGTTGCCCGCCTGAGTGCCTCTCCCAGCTCTGTTATGGGAGCAGGAGGGAAGAGATTAGTCAGGTTATGGTCACTTTGAAGTGAAGAACAGACCTGTGCAAAGATGCTCCTTGATCAAAAGGATGCAGTGATAAGATAGGAGCCACCAAAGTCTGGAGAGATGGTACAGACACCTGTATCCAGATGGAAACAGGGCTAAATGTCACAGTTGATGCAAGGGTTTGTTACTCATCTGATAAATAGGAAAAAAAGAAAAAAAAACTGAACGCACTGATTTTCAGGCACATTAGAGCTCTAATATTGAGGAGTTTTAGTCAGTCTTTTCCAGAGTGGGATTTCAGAATACAGAGTTAGGTCAGACAGGGAAGATTTAGTGAGGAGGTGGAAAATGAGCAGCGAGTTTGTGAATTGCATCTGATTCAAGGAAAAAATGAAAAACTGAGTAACTTTTCAAAACTTGTTTTTTCTCCCATCTGAAATGGAGAGGTGAGAAGGTGATGAAGGTTAGTTTCAGGCAAGTTTCCATTTTATGTGAGCAGTCAGGAGCATAAGAAGATTACTGCTTTATCTGAGTGAGGTTTGCTGTTTTCAAAATACTGTGCTCAACATTTGCAGGCTTGACAGTTTCGGGACAGGATTTTTTTAGAAGATTTTTGGGAAGGTTTATCTAGTTATTTTGAGTGTATGCAGTGACCTGGGGCTTCCTTTGGTTGCAGGTTTCTTTTGTGATGAAGGTACAATATCTTAATGGCATAACCCCATGATAAAAAGAAATGAAGAAAATGATGGTTTTCTTCCTGGTTTTGAAAACCAAAGAGGCACATTTAGGGAACCCAAACAGCTATATATAACGTGTTCTTTGACGTTGTATTTCGTTTCATGTATAAATATGTACTCTACTCCCATGTACATAAAATAAGGTTTACTGCTTTTTGTTTTAAAATTAACCTAAGATATTCCATACCCCAGCATGAAAAATAAAACATTTGGACACTAGTAGAATCCCCTGCAATTCTCACTGTGGCACAAAATTTCATTAACATGAAATATTTCAGAATAGACTGAATTTCATCTCCTACTGGAAATGCTTCTAAGCTTTTTGGACGAGCTTTTATTAACTTACATCCATTAAAAAATGATCATGTTGCACTTTTTTATTTTATAAAGCTTGCAACAACTGGCAGCAATGCTCTTTTATTCTATATGAAGGGTGCAGAAGGAAAATAGAAGTTGAAAATAATCTACAGAGGAAAAATATTTAGCAAATGAAATATAGATATATTTATTGAATAAAGGGTTGGTTGTTTTATTATTATTTGCTTGTATACTGAGAAACTTGGAGCAGGGGCACCAGCAGAGCCCTCTTGTGGATGCTGCTCTGCACATGCCATGATGCATTTCCAGTGTGAGTCCAGTTAGGAAGATGGGGAAGAAATATTCTCTGATCCAGAGAAATTAGGGAAACAGCAATTGCTGGCAATTGCCTCTCTTTCTGTTGCGAGAGGGACATCATAAATGGCTTTACAAGATGTTTAGGAGTGAGAATAATAATCTGTGGACATATTTAGGACACTTTTTTTTTTACTATTCCTCCTCCATTTTTTAATAGAAATTATTATTAGGATTTCTTAAGTGGCAGAAAGGCTCCTGCATGTTCAATATGTTACATATGCATGGGAAAAGTATACTGAAACTTTGTCTTCATTGGTGTAAATAAGAGTGAGTGACAACCCATTGATCTCAGTTTTCTGTTTCTGGTCATTTAGCATTTGCTTCCAGTTTGGGTTCTGTATTTTTAGCAAATTCTCTTTATTCTTTGGGTAAATTACCATAACTCTTCAATGTCTAACTGGAATGATTTTTTTAATCCTTCAAAGTTTTCTGTCTTAGAATTTCTGAACAACAAGTTAATCTGCTTTTACGAACAATTTGCAGTTCCCTACAAACAAATGTGAGCAATCAGAAGCTGTTCTCAAAGGTCCCCTGTTGCTTCTCTTGTTGCTTCCTGACTTTATGGATCTTCTCTGCCTTCCTATCTTTCTCTCCATGAGTCTGACTACATGTCTCAGTGAATTTGACCTGAAGTACCAGGCTTTCCCCTCATTCTCCTCTTCAGAGAGACGACACACCAGCTCTGTGTGATCATAGAATCGTAGAACATTTCAAGTTGGAAGGGATCTGTAAAGCTCATCAATTGCAGCTTCTATGTAACTCATTCCAGACGCACAACTGCCTTACTTCTCTTTAAGACAGCGTGTGCCCAGGTAAGCCAGCTGTGATGGCACCTGAAACTAGTGAGCAGTCTGCTCTCTTCCTCAAAATGCATCTCTACTTCTAGTCTTTCACCCAGCCTACATTCCCTCTCTGTACTCATTGTTTTGCTGGAAGCAATGCAAGATACTTTGAAAAATGAAAAGTTTTTGTCTGCATCTGGTGTTAGCCTGTCTGTGAATCACAAGGTACTGAGACATGTCCATGGTAGACGTATCTTCCCTCCCATCTTTATCCCCATAGATATGTGCTAATCATTTGGTTGTTGAAGCCCTGACTTTTTGGCTCCCCCAGTATCAACTGACAAAAGACACACATTAGCATTATCCCAGATTGTGTCTGTCACCCAAGGTCACGCAAGATAAGCTGCCAGCTGTCCACTCCACCAAGGCACGGTACATTGGACACTAATTAAACTGTATTCAGTGCAGTTCAGAATGATTCAGGATGCCAAGATGCCTTGGCTGAGTTGTGCAAAAAGTATTAGCTCAAATTGCTCTGCCAGTACAAAATGCATTACAGCAGCATTCAAATATTTTCAGAATCCAGGACATGAGATTTAATAAATTAGAGGATAACCAGATAATTGATTTCTGACATATTAGAGAAGGGATCCAAGTGCCTAAAGGAGCAGGAATTTGACCAAGGGAATGCTCATTTTTTCATGGGTGAAAAACCTGGTTCATAACAGCCCAAATCTGAGTATCCCTGGGTCATGAGAAACTGAGTAGTAGTCTAGAATTCTGCAAAATGATTTTAATTTCCATTTCAGTTAACTAAACACAAAAGAAATTTGCTGTCTTTTTTTCTTAATTTTAATAGAACAATCATATTATTTTTCTGTCTCTAAATGAACAGCATGCATAGTAAGGGAAAAAAAATACTATTTTTGCCAGGAAATGTCATCTTTACTGTGGAAATGCTTAAGTTTCTCCATGAAAATGGAATTTCCCTTCAGAAATAATTTAGCAAAGACAAATGACAGTTTTGTCCAGTGGCTGGAATTATACCCCCTTCCATGCAAAAAGCTTTTTGGCATTAAGCCTTCACCACAGAAAGCTGAACAGGAAAGCTGACAGTTGTTCCTGACATGAAAATAACTTCCTGGTTCAAGGAGGATTTGAGTGCCTGTTCACATCAATCTATGTCAGGAAGTCTTCAGGGGTTTAATTTTTATTGAAAATGTAAAAGAAAGGCAAATGTCAAACAGGTACATTTGCCATCCTCGCCCCATAGGCCAACAAACAACATATTGATGGGGATGTGCTGGAATCCATCATGCAGCTACAGGACAGGGAGGATGTACCTTGCAGTACCCTTCATCTACCAATTATTAACACCATTAAAGCTGCAAGAGATAAAAGTCATACCCCAGTAAGAGCTGGTATACAAATGGTCCTTGTCCTCTAAAAACTCAGCAGAATAACGAGGCAGTCAAATGACAGAAGAAAGAAGGCATCACTGCTATCAGTGCATAGGTGGAAGGGGAGCACCAAAAGCTTCATGGATTTGTCCTGAAGGCAGAGCTGGCTGCAAGACCTAGAGCACTGAGATGCCGCCAAGCTCCAAGGTTGGATTCCTTGTACTTGACTCTGGATTTTGTAGTACCATCCATTCATCTTCCTCAAGAATTGGCCTGAACAGCTAAAGCATGCTTTGTTTTGTTTTAATTTTTTTCTTCAGCTTGGTAAGACAGTGACTACCTCTGCTACATTGTCAGCCCCAAGTTTCTCAACCTTTTTTGTGACCTTCAAAGGAAAAACTCTCAGCTGAAGGAACAAAAGTTTTATATGCTTCCACACTAAAAAGCTTTCCTGAAATCAAGAGCTCTTATGATAACAGTATAATCTGCACATCCTGATGGTTTTATTCCCTGCCTTTTTCCCTGGCCTGTCCAGATGTCCCTACTTGCTGCTATAAAGGAAGGTTATTACTCCCACACCAACATTAGCCATTGATTGAAGTGTGGTTTTTCAAGCTAGAGGGAGGAGGAAATAGCAGAGAGCAATAAAGCCATAGTTCATGGTGTTAAAGCAGTGCAGCATCTCACTAAGAACCAGGTGTGGGCTGAATGAACTGAATAATAGGTCCTGGTTAGCTCTCTGAGCACTATGCTTAATAAAGTTAAGACAGGAGGCTGGCAGTCAGCATCATGCATTCATCTAGCCCAGCCGGCTCACAAAATCTGGGATGGAAGCATCAATAATATGTCCAAAGTTAAGTCCACAAACCCTTCAGTCCAAACTTGGCTTTCAAACTTCCAGTATTATTCAAAGCAGTAAGATTTTCCTCTGGACCTAATTGCACTGTGGGAGAAAAAAAAAATCTGGAGTTTTTCACTAAACTAATCTCATCTGAACTTTTCTAACTACAGTTTTCTACATGAAGAAGTGGCTTCTTGCGATTCTTTGGCACTTTTTCTGTTCAGAAAGGAAATTCAATGGGAACTTCAGCATTCACATACAAACAGATGTGCGTAACCATACAGTAACTCTTGACTTTTTTTTTCCACCCTAAACCACAAAGATATTAGCACTTTTCACCACTTCAGAACAGATTTCAAGTGCTGAAGCCGCTGTGGAAAAACTGAGAGCCTATTTACATGAAGGCAGTGGACTCTGCTATAATTTTATCAAAGTAATAACCTGGGAACGGGGGCCTTCTTTGCTACACCAGTGTAACTATTCAGGTGCAAATTTCCTTGTTGGAAGTCATTGTCCTCAGTTTTCAGAGGTACCACTTCTTTGGGGACGTCAGTGAGATGAGGAGTCCCTTGGCATCGGGGGGGCAGCCAAGGAACTCCCAACCCCTCTGAGGCTGATCAGCTCTGCAAGGCAGAGGACATTGGTGGAGCCTGACTGTATTATGCTTGTAAAGCAGCCATGATGAATTCCAGGCTTTGAAGTCCTTAGAATTTTATGAACATAAAGCCTGAAGGATGGAAGTTTTAAACTGGCTGAGATCTCTGCTATGTTACTATTATAAAACTAGAAGTATTCATGGCTTAGATCAGTCCCCACTGCTGAGGACAGGCCCTAAAGCCCAGACTACTCACAAGAACGTAATTTATTATTTCAGTTGTTTTGTCTTCGCGCCTTCTTTCTCAGCAGTTTGTGCTCCATAATCTCCTGTGAGAACCTGCATTTGTATGAGAACAAACTTCGTGCTGACCCATGCTCACAAATTCTTCAGTTTTACTGCTGGAATCTGGCCTCTGTGTTTGCTCAAAAGGAGAATGAATTTGCTGATGTTCTGGGAATATTGCAGAGATAGGAATTTTAATAGGGGCTTTGGCCAGAGCTGGGGTTATGTTTCCTGGGTGCAATAATGATGGCAAAAAGTTTCTGTAAGTCTCAGTATCTGAATTCTGATCCAGGCAATTACATCATTCCTGTAGCTATTTCTTGTTTTGATAATGGTATGGTGCATCTTTTCCCATCTAACACTGAAATACAAGTAAGGAAAAAGAGAAATGTGCATCTCCTCTATTCTACGTCAGTCCCACTAGAGACAAATGAGGTTCCTTGGGAGCTCTGCAAGTCCTGAGTGACATGTGTCAGCCCTGTCTTTGTGTTAGATTTACTCATCTTTAAACACATGATACAGCTGTTTGCTCACTCTGATAACAGACACACAGAGAGTCTTAAATCTCAGCCTGGTGCTGCAGCTCTCCAGTGCTGTGTGTGTTATCTGCAGGGAGTCAACTTTCAGATCAAGAAATGTCCCATATGATGGTGATGAGTTCTAAAGTGTCAAGTGATCATTTCCAAATTGCCACAAAAGGAGCATCCTGGGGCAGGGACTACGTTTTTTTTATTTTTAACTTTTACTTAGCACTGTGTAGCACAGAGCTGCCCAAAGAACAGAGTCTGTGGATAGTGAAAAACAGGCAGTTGTCAGCAGACATTGGTTAGCTGTTCTTGGGTCAGAAGTACAGGAAAGAAAAGACCAGCATTAGTTCATATTACTTTTGTCCTGGAACTAAGCAGGCACATTCATTCTCCTGCATCTGATGCTTCCGGCCACAGACCATGGGATTTGCAACTGATGGCACAATGTCACAGGCTCTAATTCAGTCATCACTGGGGCAAATGCAATCTTACCAAGTGATGCGAAGTTGATGAACCAACCCTGCTGCAATGCTGATACACGTCTGAGCAGCCAGCTGGTATTAGTTGCAAGTACTTGTGTCAGATGTTAGCCAAAACATCGCTCTCCTTTTGAAATGCAGTCTCTGTTTTGTCTTTTGACCGCCCTCAATCAAAAGACAAAACTATATCGTATTGCTATACCACTATATATCCCATGATAAAGAAATCAAATCACAAGAAGCAAAGAATAAAAGTAAAAAAGGAGCAAACATCTGCTGTACAACTGGGATGGGCATGCACCTTTGTTCTGAACTTCACATCATTGGCACAAGAGATGATGTGCACCCATGTGCCGAAACTGCATCAAATGGGAAACATGGCTGGCTGCCTTGTACAATCACCCCTTTACAGACAGCCATTTCCAAGCACTACAGCTGTTGGTAATGAAATCTGATTACCCAGCATCGCTTCACTACATGTACATTACAGCCTCACTAGTCCTTGTCCCTTCAGTAGCACCTACTCCCACAGTCCATACACATGTGCACCACACCTATCACTCAAGACATTCAGGTCAGTCTTGTACAACCTCACGCGTATTTGTATCTTACAACACACTGTAGCAATTCTCCCAGCGTCTGTTTCTCTATCCAGCAATGCATGCATGTATTCCCTTGTACTTACTTGCCAAACCAGCCAGGACCACCCTTGTGCCTCTTCATAACCCATTTGCTGAGTGGTTATCCACCCACATGGTGCACAAATTACCTTAAGAAGCAATTTCTGTTAAATACATCTTGGAGCAGTAATCCACTTGAGTTAATCAACAAAGGTAGGAGATAATTACTTAATTCTTTTCTTCTGAGGACAACACTTCTAAATCCAGTTGCACACTCTTCCTCCAGCTTTTGTGTTTATTTTTTCCTGAAAAGCCTGGAGAATGAAAAATGAAAATTCCTTCTCTGCTTACAATGTACTTGACCACAAGTTACCAGTGTAACAAGGGGACTTTGTTCCAGGGGTCTGTGTGCTTTTATTTCTTTACAAGCTGGCACTATGCTTGCAGTACAGGGTTAGTAGCCAGCAAACTTTCTTGCAAGTATGCCTCTGGGCAGCAGCACTTGATTTACAATTCTGTAATGTAAAGACATTTGGAGTCAAAACTCTGATTTTCATAAGCCTCATCCCCAGGATGATGCACAGGCAAATATTTTGGCTGAAGTGTTCAGGGGCACGGTGGGATTTACCCCATTGTTTCCATCTTGGTGCAAATTGAGTGTCTTACTTCATAGGCTCTTTTGAAAATGAATCCCAGCCTTTTGAATCAAAGCCCAGGACAGGAAAAAGGTGTAGGTATCCTCTAGCTTGGAAATAAGGTGTATGAAATTGGCTTGCAGCCATGTTACTATATGAGCCTGGCCTATGTAAATATACTTTAAATTAAAAAAAAAAAAAAAAAAGTACAACAACCTCTTCCCCTGAAATAGATATTGTCAAAATGTTAAGCTTCTACCCATACCTTCAAAAGAATTGACAGTGATCTCTCCAGAAGTTTAGGACTGGCTTCAAATGTGTTTGGGCTAATGTTTGCCCAAAAGGAACAGTTCAAAAAAAAAAAACAACAACAAAAAAAAATAACTAATAGCATTACTTCAATAACTAGTAAAAATGGACTAGTAGCAGGCCCTAACTTCAGAAAAGTAAAAAATGTCATACAGTATTTGCCCCCCCCCCCCCCCTTATAAAGTTTGGAGGCATTAAAGAGTAGATTTTTATGATCCTGTTGGTTACTCTTAGAAGCAGAGCTAATGAAGACGGAGCTTATATGGACAAAAGGAGCTCTGTGGGTGGCAGAATTCAGACCATGGCCCTGAAGAGCAGAAGTTGTTTTGGCAAATAAACTATTTTAGCAGGATTAGTTGCTCCTATATGAAGAGCTACTCACATTGAAACAATGTTTAGAGGTCTGTTTTTTTCACCTGTTCTTCGCGCTATTGTTTGTTATGCAACACCATGCATTGTAGACAATTCTTGTAGCCTCACGCACTACTGCCGAAATGCAGCAAGCTATGTGGGTAGGATATGCTTTTGTCGAGAAAACTGTGACTCCATTTCTGCACAGACATCTCTCTTGACTTCTCTCTCCACCTTAGCTGACATACTTGTGCCATCAGAAGGCTGTCATGTACAAACGACCACAGAATGGTGCCTCATGAATCTAGCCTAAAGCTTAGGAGTTAGGAAGTTCTGATGCTTTTCAGAAAACAGTGGCAGCTTAACTCAAAGTGGACCTGCATGTTTTGTACATTCTTTTAAAGCTAATCCTCCTCTAGCAAGTCTTATAAAAAAGAATTTATCTGCTTTCTGGTCAGTGACTTCAGAAGAGTTTTTCTAGATGTGCATGATCTCAATTATGTTAAATTGGAGGAACCTCAGAAACAGTAACATATTTGTTACTCTCTTACAAGGGTTGGAAGAGTGCCCTGGTGGGTCAGTCTTCCCTGAAGTCTTTTCTCCAGTGATGACCAACAAATACAAAGTGAACCTTTTGCGGTAGATACTTGGACTTTTCAGTCTACAGCTTTGAGGATTGCTGAGACAGAGAATGCATCTTAACAGTCGACAAAAGTGTCATTTTCTATGAATTGTCCACCTGAATCCTTTTGGAAAAGTCTTTACAGAGTTTTCCACACAGGAAAGTGGTGACAGAGGCTTTAACTGAAGTTGTGTATTTTTCTTCCTGATTGTGAATATGGTCGGTAGCCCTTGAGTGGTACCCTTGCTTTTGATTTCAAAGTGTGTATCTTATGGCTGCATTACTGGAAAACTTTGATTTTACTGGCCAGAACACAGGACATGGATAAATGCATGGATTCAAAAGGTGCCATTGCATGCTATGGTACTAAACATGGCAGGTACCTTCCAGGTTTGTATTAGATTCAGTATAGTAAATATGGGTACAGTAGCAGGTGCAGAGCAAATGCAGTGATGAAATGGTTAAAACAATTTTTTTAAAACCTTATAGAATCTGAAAGATCTTAGAAGCGTTTAAAAGTGAGCATTGTGACTGGTAGAAGAAAAAAAATAACAAAAAGGAAAAGAAACAGTAAGATTAGTTACTAGGAATAAAAAACCCAAATCATTAAAATACAAGGCTTAATTTATAAAAGAAATGACGGGTTAAGCCTTGGAGTTAAACTGTTCATTTCCTGATTCATTAAAACCTTCCTTCCTCCAGAATAACCAGCAATTGCAAAAGTTCTGCCCTAGAGGGATGTTCAGGTAATAAAGGAGAAAGGATCCAGAGGCAACTGAATGAAAGAGTTACAAGAAAGTCCTCCAAAGATACTTTGCTTGTTTACACATTCAAAAGGGGAGTTGACTGCTTAGCACTCACATCTCTGCACACAAGCATATAAGGTGTTGTATCAGACAGTGTCTGTGGAGGACTGTGTAGAATGTAGAAAGTAAACAGAATACATTTTAATAGCCACAATTTTTATAGCGGGGGAGGCAGAATAGATATGAAGAAGAGCACCATAATGGTTCACTCGGTTGCAAGTTTCTGAAAGGAATGGCTTCACACTGCTTTTTCTGGTTTTGTATGACTGAGGTGAAATATCTTCTTTTAAGACATTTATTGCTCTTACACAGCCCTTTTAGTGTTCATCTCAGAGCATTTAACTCTAACTGGCTAAATTAGCACTATTGTTTCACTTGCGTCTACTGGAAGTGTTTAAGGAAAGAGTAGATGTAGTACTTAAGGACATGGATGAGTGGACAATATTGGTTGTAGGTGGAGTTGGACTAGATGATCTTAGAGGTCTTTTCCAAACTTTATGATTCTGTGATTCTACTTAGAAAGCTGAGGAGCAATACATATATGCCCAGCAGCTATGGCATGTCCAAGAATACAAGGGGCTACAATCCACATTGATATAGTAGCAAAGCAAGTTATACTTTACATCACTTAACTACTATTAGGATGGCTTGCTATAAATAAAAACTAGGTTCATCATCTCCAAAGCAGCACTGCTCACTAATGATCACTCCATGTAAGTGGAAAGTGGTAATCCATGCTTTTTCCATGTAGTGAGTCTAGATTATTATAGGGATTTAGGCAGCAACTAAAGTTGGATTAAAACTAATGAGAGATTAGTGCCTAAAAGAAGCTAAAATATTGGCTTCAGTACTTTCATGGCATTAGAAGTCAACTTCTGGGCATTGAGTATCCCTCTTGGCCCACATGGACCAATAGTGTTAACACTTAGACTTTGTTTTCTCTGTTTTTTGTTCAACTCTCAATTTCATAAATGTTCATAAGGTCCATTCTGTAAGTGCTGAGAACAGTGGACAAGAACTGTGGCATGCATATACTTTTTCAGGGCCTGGATCTTGCTGCCTTCAGTGGTCTTTGGCTCAGGCTTGTGAACATTTGTAGAAAACATATTGCACTGATCACCACCCAACTCCAAGGAGAGAATGTTAAACAGATTATTCTGATTTTCTCAAGGTTCCTGGTTTTCCATTGTGTCAGAAAACAAACTTTGAGGCCTCTTGTGAGGGCAATCATTGTGTGTATGGAATGTGCAATATTTCTAATTTGTACAGGGAAGCTCAATTGTGTATACTGTACAAACACACACAAACACCATGTGGAAATCATAAACATGTTTATGATGGAGATATTTGCTTCTTTTATTATTTTAGGATTTTGTCTAGATTTGAAACAATTGTTACAAGCATTAGCTTTAGTCTTTCATTACTAACACACTCATAATATTGACCTCTCCTAATAATGTGGCTGTATTCCTTCTTCTTAAGGTATACCAATTGCTCACACACCAATCTGCAAGATTTAAAGAGCTAAAGAGACAGCTGAGACCTTGAAGATCCTTTGGTTCTTTTAAACTTTGACTGCTGCATTCAAGTTTTGATTCAAATAAATTTATCTACGGGAATTTATGAGTGGAGAAGTTGTCTGGCTTGTGAAGTTCTTACTAATAAAGGTAGATGAAAGTTTCTGAAACTGTATTTCCAGTTTTGAGGTGTAGGTTCAAGTTTAGTGTAGCTCGAAAGGTACAATTGTAATACACAGCCCGTGGCTCAGCTCCTGCATGCTCTTGGCATACAAGACCCTGCAGCTGATCCTGCACTGCAATAGTGGCTCTTTCCAGTGTTGAATATTTCCCTGCTTGAAAAAGTAGCTTCCCTTGTTCTCCTCATTTGAACAGAAGGAGAGGAGTGAGTAAACCTGGCTATTACAAAAATTTATTTTCCAGAAACATTGCATCACAGTTCTTTCAATTCCATTTTAAAATCTATTTGTAAAAATGCCCACATCTTGAATGTAGTTTTTACTTTTGGATTAACTACAATATTTAATTTGCTCTGAAATGAACTTTTGTCCCTCCTTTTTCTTTTTTTTTGCCTCAAATTCAGAAAAAAATATGTATTTTTATGTCAGGTTAACTCAAAATAGTCTGTAATTTGTCAGTGAAAGAAAAGAATGATGCCCGTCAATGATAATCACCTGCTCTGTAAAATGCTTCAAAAACATTGTGAGTGTGGAGGCCTTTACAAAGTGCCAGCAGTTTTATGATGAAAGAACTGTTGAACTGTTCCAGCTAGTGGTGATTTGTCACTTAGTGCAGTTGAGAAAAACATGGGCACCCTTCTCCCCCTTTCTGCACAAACTCACCTGAGATGGGGAATGTGGAAAGAGCAGAGACCTCAACTTGGTTTTCCCAGAGGAAAGTGTTCAAAACAGATAGGACACTGGAACTACAGACCATTTAGAAAGTAATCAGAATGTTGCATGGAAGGTGTATTTCAGATTTATATATTCTATAAAGTAGATATACAATTCTCCAGTGCAATCCACCTTCTGTATTTGGAAAGCCTTGGAGAGCCCTGAAGACAGAGGATGCTATGCTCTTAACTGGGCACTGCTTTCCATCCACAGACTGAGCATCCATTAAAGAAACTCCATACAAGGACTGGGGATAATGATGGAAGTTCATTTTTAGGATAGGTTTATTTTTATCTTATTTTTTTGGAAGAGTTAATCTTTTTTTTTTTTTTTTAATATATCTCTCTCCAATGAAAGCTCAGAATGACTGAAATAGCACAGCCTGTTGGAGTGAAATTTTCCTCAGGAGACTGATTTTCTTTTATTTTTATTGCTGAAGAGAGTAGGAATTTATTAAAGCCTAGAAAAGTGGAGGAATTGGAACTTTCCTGCCAAGGTAGATGAATTCCCAAGCTTCTCTAACCACTCCTGAGAAGCTCTTTTACTGACTTTCCCTTGTAGGAGAGAGGCAATATTTTGTCCATGTTATCAGCTGACAAATAAAACAACCAAACTCTGAAAGGGGGAAGAGGGGAGAAAATTGCTCAAAAATGTATTTAAAGACACAAGCTTTCCTGTAGAGGAGTTTGTTTGGTGAGAAATGGATCTCTTGCTACAGACTCCAATTTAAACTGGCTGACCCAGAAGGAAGAAAGTGCCTGGGAAAGAAGCAAAAGCAAATAAATAAAAAGTAAAAAGCAAATAAAAAATAGGATTTGCCTTTCCTACTTTTCAAAATTGTGTGGGTACGATGGGACTTTTCTGTCCTACCTCTTAGGGAGCCAAGTTTTATGTTTGTGCATACCATGTAGTAAAGGGCGTAACAGGAGTCTACTACACAGCGGAGTGTGCATTCCCCCTCCTCCCTGGCTGCTGTGTACTAATGATAGAAAAGTTAATTAAGGCAGTCAGTGTTTACTACTGGTTCAGAGAATGGGAATTTCTGAGGTTTGGTGGTGCTTGGTGACATGGCAGCAAGCTGGCTAAGTTTTTAGACTCACAGTTACAGCCCACGCCTCCACTTCCAGTTCTTGCTCTCTAGATTCCCATTTCCTTTATGTTTATACTCCTCCCCATTTCCTTCCTTGTCCACTTCCCCATCCATCCATCTCTCATTCCTCAGGTTCCTACCCTCATCTCTGATAGTTCCTATTGAGCTGCCATAGTGGCAGTAGTTGCCATAGCGCTGGCAATTATGGGGATGAGGAAAGCAGAGCAAGATAAGCCATAGCTGATGAAATATCCTTCTCCTTTGTAACATACGGGGATGGGGAATTTGCTTGGATTTTAAATGGGGGTGATCTCGACCTTAAAACAAAGTAGAAATTTCTTATGTATTTGAAATATCTGATACAAAGAATTTCCTCCCTCCTCACTATCTGGATTCTCTGTTTTGTCAAAAACATGTAAGAGACTATTCAGTCATGTTCAGATCTCACAAACATTAAAGTTCTGTTTATGTCAGAGCAGATGGACCTGGTAAAGCCTTCACTGCAGTCGGGAGATTGGCACGCATTGGCATACCTGCTCTGACTTCAAATTGCTTTGGTGTGGTGACAAGGGAATTGAGATTCAGGGAGGTGTTCTCCGGGAGCGGCAAAGCTTTTGGGCTAATTACCATTCATCCATGCACAGAGATCCACACTGACACAGTCACCTCTGAACAAGCTGGATCAGGGATGTCTGTCTGATCTGCAGTCACGCTTTTGAGTTGCAGTGATCTGCAGAGTTCACAGAGTTGGTGTCTGAATAGAAAGGCTGATGAGCACCCAGCCTGCTGGGCCACCTCATTTCAGTTTTTGCGTTGCAGAATGAGCTACTGAGATGGTGATAAATACATTGTTGTGGGAATGACAGCGATGGGGAGAAAATAGAAGTTCTGTGCTTCTTCAGAGGCAAAATTTCAGTCAGGAGGATATAGCCAATATACTGAAACCACAGAAATTAGGAACTCCATTCTTTTATTTGAAGTTCTTAAAGTCACACAGGTTTGCTTGTCTGGATGTCTGCAGCAAGGGGTCATGAACACGGGATGGAGGTGATGGTGATTGGCTTTGCAATGATATCAGGAGGTGCTGCAAGGGCAGTGATAGTGTAAATCCCCAAGGCAGAGGGTACGAGGGAGCAGCACCCAGACTTCCCTTCCCTGTCCAGGTTCCTGTTACACCACTCTTGCAGAGTGCCACCTCTCTGGAGGACTGACCTGTGAGAGTGCATTCAAGCACAGAGAAATTATTCCTTCTAGTCTTTACAGACTGTTTTGCATGCAGGGGGATGGAGGGACTGTGGGGAAGCAATGCTATAGGCTTTCACTGCCCTGCTCTTTATGGAGAATCTTTGGGTCTCTGCCCAGTGGATACTGGAATTTTACATGGAACTGTTCCATATAAAAACCTATTAAAGAAACAAAAAGGGGCTAATATCAATTGCTTGAGGTTTCAGTGGCACTTCACCTCCCTACAGATCAGCAGTGCCTAATGTATAGATGTTGTTTGGAAGCTAGGCAACCTTCTACCAGAATAAGTCATGAGCATTTTCCAGTATGCAAGTGTGCAGGGAGGTGGGAGTATACATCAATATATTACTTTGTGGTTGAGATGGGAAATAAAGTTGCAACATCTACTTTATTCCTCAGTTTTCCTATACTCTGCAGTCCTTTTTGCTTCCAAAAGTGATATAAGATGAAAAGGGGGAGATAATAAACCACATTCTCACTCTTTTGTTAATACAAATGCTTGACAATGACCAAAGAGCATCTACAAGTCTAATTAATTTGAAGGAGAAAAGACTAGCTAAGCACCTGTAATAAGATTCAAACTCCCAGAGAACACGCTTTTCCAAAAAGACTCTGATGTCACCAGCAGAAACTTCAGCTCAGGACCAGATTCTCTGTGAAGGGAAGAAGGGTTTCCAGCCAGCAGTAAGGCTATGTATACAAGAATCTGTGCTCCAGTCAACTGCCAGCCTTGAATGGGATGGCAAAATAGTGATGAGTATTGTCATGGAAACTGCTGTTAGCATGGGCTGTTAACTTTTCAGCTACGGAAAAATAATTCAAGTAATATTTTTGTTTGTTGGCGGGAGGAGACCTGGTAAGGTGCTGTTGCAATTCTTAATTCATTTTTAGAAGGAGCATGCTTTCAGATAGGGATCTCTGAAGTAGAGATGGGACCAAACTGGAGTTTCTTATCTTCCTGGCTCACCAAATGAAGGGTGGATTTGTTTTGGCATGTCTGCCCAGATTTGAGCTTGTTTAGAACCCACAATGTGCTTATTGAAATCACAAGAATAATAATAGTAAGAAACATCCAGGGGCCTCTTTTTGCTTGCTTTTTTGGATGCAGTCCAAAATGGCAGAGCTTTTGCAAGACCAGACTGCCTCCAAATGAACTTACAAGATTTCCACTGCCGGGGCTGAAAGTTGGCTCAGTTGTTCATGGGATGCTTGTGCTGACAGACCCAAATCTGAGGCTGGCTCCAGCCTCAGACCTGCACCTCTGTGTATTAACATACTCCTATTACAGACAGAAACTTGAATATTATGGTCTTGAGCCACTTTTACTCTTTTAAAATCCAGCTTCATCTTCAACATGATGTTTCCACGGGCCTTCATCTAGCAAAGGCATTTAGAAGCTTTCCTTAGCTGCATTAATTCAGCAAAGACTTTCAAGCTTACCCTTACCTCCATGTTTTGACATTTATACTTTTTGATCTGTATGCATGCTGAAATATCCATGAAAAAGAATAATGTAGGAGGATGACAGCAAGGTAAAAAATGATACCATGTATTTCTCCTCAGCTAGATGTAATAAAGCAGTCCATGGGACCTTTGCTATGATTTCACAGTGAACACCCAATATTAATTTTGGCGTGTGTGTGGGTGTGCTTCTTTCTTTCCCCTCCACCCTCTCCCCCATTATTCCTCTTCCTTCCAGTATTGCAGAAGGAAGCATCGAGGTGAGCATTCCTGCAGTGGCTGTTCAGACTTGCCCAAAATGCACACTGCTCCCCACACAGCCACCGGGGCACCAGGCCCCCTCCAGCCTCTGGCTAAGGGCTGCACCTTACCTCATCCTTCTGCTCTTTTCCAGGTTCCCGTCCTGCTGTCTGGGGGAGAGTTTTGGCTGCCTGCCCAACCAACCCTATCCCAGAGTCCTCCCAGGTGCGGGGACAAGGCTGCCCACCGTGGCACTGGTATCGACATAACTGATAGCTCTCAACGTAAGCATCCTTTGCCTCTGGGGAGAATGTATACATCTCTACTGTAGCTGCATGCCAATACCCCTTTCTCGGGCCTGCCATCTTTTTCCTTTCTTGCAAACATATAGTCTGTTTTTCATATAGTTAAAGAAAAAATATAATTGTAATACACGGACAAAACTGCTTTCTGAAGATGATAAACTGAGTTGCTTATTGCTCATAAGCATAAAAACCTTTCTGGATACTGGATAAATAGTGCATTTTTTAAAATTGCTATTATTTATATTACATGTTCCCGAAACTCCTGACAGAGACCCTATAATTTCAAGAATTAGTCCAGACACATCATAAGAGCTTGTCTTTCTGTGGCTGATTTCTTGGCAAAAAAAAAAAAAAAAAAAAAGTAAGAAAGAAAAAAGCAAAATCATTATTGGCAGTCTTTAGGTGAAGATTTTTGGATACGTACACAAAATTATTCACATCGTCTTTCATTAATAGTTTGTGTGTGGGATTTTGTTATATTAACATTTCTTTTTCAAGATTTGGGAGTACATGACATCAGAATGGTTTTGCTGGTAAAATCAGACATAGCTGTGGTATTAGGAATTATTCTAGACATAGTTAAGTCTTGTTGTAGCTGTACTTGCTGCAACACACAGCTGGGACTGCTACATGCCACGAAGGGCAAACAAGAATGGCTTTTTCTTAAAATGAGTATGGAAAGACTCCCAAAGGAAATGTTTTTGTTTTGTTTTTTGAAATCTGTGTGTGGCATAGGAAGGGAATGGGTGGAAGAATGATAACAAGAGAGAGCACGTCTGTGAGAGAGATAAGATTGAAAAGGGCTGGTAAGCAAAAGTGCTCAAAGTTGATTTCATGTTCACAAAACAGTACAACCTTTAGAAAAGTCAGTGCTCTTTTAGTCATGTAATTGGGTACATTGGGTACTGATTTCCTGTGAAATACAGCTCTCAAAATCAGTAAAATGGAAATATAAATTCAGCTTTTAAAGTCCTGTAAGAAATATTCTCCATTCTCTACATTAAATCTAAGAAAACAAATGCATTCTTGCTGGGCACAATTTTAGGGGTTTGCACTGACTGCTTTTCCAGTGATTTATATAGGAGCACCATCTTGTGCATTCTCTCCAAAATACCGTACTGCCTCTGACAGCAAAGGGGCTCAAATGCTCTGCCTGCACAATTTCCATTAACAACCCCAAGAAAAACAGAATGGGTGATGGTGACTGGCTGAGTGACCAGCTGGCTATTGAAGCACAGTATGCATATTTGTATGTGTTTATGCATATGCATATTAATATATGTGTGTGTGTATACTTTGAGATTGAATAGATATTCACTCTTCAGCTCTGCTTTCTATGATTAACCTCTATTAGCATTGCAATTACAAATACCTGGTCAATGTTTCCCTTTGATCTAACCTGCCTGTCACTCAGTAGTCTTTTAAACTCCACATTTCCTCTCCATTTCTTGACATTTGTCATTGTCTTCCTTCTGAATGCTGCCCCGCTATTCTCAAAAGCTGGCCAAAAAGCATGAGGAAGGTAGATTGTGGTATCAAGTACCACGCTCGAAGCTCAGAGGCAGCTGCTGTGTCCTAAAAGGTTTCTTTATTCTTTGCCGGCAGAGCTTTGCAATTGTCCCAATACCAAATATTCACTTCCCTCCCCTTTAGCCTTCACTGAAAAAAATCCCCCGGAATAACAATAAGTTATTCCCTCTTTCCAGCCTAGCCCAGTGTACATTAATACACCTTGTAATTGCTTGTCTCTACTGGTTTTAGTCCTTTGCCCTTTTTTCTCCTTCTTTTTGTACTTCAGCTTCATCATTGATCCTATTCATTTTGTTCCCACTGCTGAAATCTAAGTCCCAAATGCAAGCAAAAAATACTCAGCTATTCATGACAAATTGAATGGCCCAATTTAAGGGGAAGATAGCACCTCATCTACTGTTACTATTCACTACAATAATCTCCGTCACTCGTTCACTGGAGAAAGTGGCGTGCCCTGGGTTCAAGTACAGACTATGCTGATGATCTGTGGCTTGAAAGGACTCGAAGGAGCATTGCACATGACAGGGAGTCACCTTTCTGCCTTTGAAGGTTTTTATGTATTCACGTCGATACAATGGTCAACACTGCTAAGAGTCCAGGAATGCTATTCTGTTCACCCCCGAGCTGGCAGGGTCCCAGCCCTCTTGCAGCAACATGCCAGAAAATAAGCCAAGAAGGCTAAAACAGGGCCAGATCCTCAGCTGGTAGAAATGTGCTGTCAGTGTAACCACTTCTACCATAGGAAGTGTTTTTCTACTGAGGAAAATCAGGGGAAAGTGCAAGCTTCAGCATTTTAGCAAGTGTTCCACCTCGGCAGAGGTACATATGTGCCTCATGGCCACCTGGCAGTGTCTTTGCCACTGGTTCCTGGCCACCTTGAAGGATCTGCTTATAGGATGGGACCCATCAGTCATGCAAATGTGGAGTGCCAGCATTTCCTGGGCTGAGCAAAACTCCTATTGTCAGAAAATTGAGTTTTCAACTGAACAAGGATGTTCACAGGAGAATCTGCACTTGTGAATTCTTTTTGTTTTTGAACTTTTCATGAGATAGCTGCATATATCAGAAAGTTTTCTCTGAAAAATGGAAAAAAAAATCGATTAATTGGTAAATTCTGTCCACGAGGATCTGATTTTGGCGTTCCTGCTCTGAAAAGGTTCTCCTTCTGGAAAATTTAACTAAATATTTTCAGTCAGCGAAAACATTATTCCATTTTCTTCTTGTTAACAAAAGTTAAAGCATTCCACTTTTTCCATGTGTTGTTTATGCAGCTGCATAACCAAACAGTTTCTAATACAGGATACATTTTTGTTTTTCCCTGTTAACTTCATTAGCTGCAGCATAGTAGACTGCAAATCCCCATTTCCCTGCATTTTGCCAGCAGTGTAACCATGTTGCATTACCAGAAAGTGGGCAGAGAGTGGAGATAAAATTATATTAGTTACAAATGGCAGTGTAGCACACTGATTTCCTGAACTGCCAGCAGTTGCAAGAACTATCCAGGTCTGATATGCTTTCACATCACTGGCAGCCAAGAAGGGTTGTGGTGGTACTATTCCCATTAGAGAAGGTTATGTCCTGGCGAGGTAAATTCCAGCCCTTCTGCACAGCCAGCTGTGTACAGCTACCCAGTACAAATGATTTGTTCTACCCACAAAAATCAGGAAAAATAGATGTGTATGCCTGATCTTATCCATGTATTTCAGGTGACGGGGTCTCTCCAGATTTTTTGATAGATCCTGGATAGCTAAAAGACTGTTTTGGGGGCTGATATTTTCTTCACTTTTCTCAGAAGAGCAGAATATTAGAAGCAACATCTGCCTGCCAGTTACCTGACTGTAGCTCCCACTCAAATGCAATCAAGGACACTGCGAAGTGTGATGAAGCAACCAAGTTGCAGTGCAACAATAAATGCTAACACAGACCAGAGCTCAATGGTGGATTGTCCCCACTGCAGCTCAGTTCCCAGCAGTCAGAGCCTTGCTGCAGAACTTCTGCTGGCTGAGCCGGGATGGTCCTGAGATAACCTGGAAAGGGTGGAGATTATCTGCTACAACCCAGAGTGCTCTGAAGCTCTGCAGCAAAATTGTTTTATGAAGTATATTTTGGTTGTTCAGTGCCATGTATTTTGCTCCCCAGGCTTCACAAAGGATCAGCTTCACAGTTCTTGCCTCTCTGAATGAGAAACACTGCTTTAAAAAGGCTTTGAATATTGAATCACTTTATGCAGTGTTCTAACTCCATGCTGCCTCTGATCAGAGAATCCTGGAGAAGATGACAGCCAAACAGCCATTAAAAGGAGGAGAATGGTAGTTTAAAGTTCTGTTTAACCCAGAGATTTCTTCTTGTAGGTCTTGGCTTCAGCTGAGTCAAATGCAGCATGGAAACAGTATTTTTCAAGGTACTTTACTGTTTCCAGCCAAAACCAGGAAAAGCATATAAACATATATAAAATAAACTTTTCTAAAGATTGAGGAATTTAGCTTTTGGATTATGACTAGATATTGTTTGCTCTAGACCAGTCTTATCCTCTGCATCTCACTGCCATTATTCCCTGCTTTGTGTAAATCAGAATGACATCCAAAATGTTGGCCAAATGGGAGCAGGGAGTGTGTTGGTCTGTGTAGATCTCACCACAGCAAGCCTTAATTGTTTTGTTAAAAATCAGCTCTTGCTGCCAAATCATAAGATTATAATGCATTGTTCAGAAATACTGTTTCCTAGTTATGGTTTCTTGTTTTCTAACTTGTTGGGTAGATGGACATTTGTCACCTTTGACAGAATTTTCTACCATCCCAAGGGCTGAAAATGTGTTTATTCATTGCAGTCTAAGATTCTAGCATAATTATGTGTCTCTCTTTAGTCATAATTAAATCCTGAGTTGTAATGCTCTGAAAATATTAGTAGCTAACAGGATGTTTAAAATTTTAATTTTTGCTTGATACAAACTCATCACTTTTTCTAGGAAAATTCGTTCTCCCCCCTTAGATCAGAACTAAGATTAAATTACTGTAGCTCCCTTGAAGATAGTTAATATACTATTTCTATCTAAAAAACTGAGACTTCAAACCAAAACATTAACACAGAATTACAGAAGACGTTCCTCAACACTATGCCCTGATTCATTTTGCAGCTCTATGAAAATGGGGAGGAGAACAGCTGCCTTTTGAAGGAGATGACCAAATTTCCTTTGATCTGTTTTTAAGAGCAGAGAACTTGGTCTAAAGGCCATCCTCAGGCATCACAGACATGACCAATGAAACGCTGCTTCAAAGGGTGTAGAAGATAAAATTATAGCATTACTTCAGCTCCCTCTGCATTGAGTTATGTGGGAATGGTTTGCTAAAACTCATTTTATGTCATCTTTAAATGAAAAACTAATACAGAGATTATTTAGCAAGCTAATTGAACAGTTTTCTTTTGGGCAATTCCTGTGTATTCTGTGTTTTCTCTTTAGCTCTTTTTGAACTTCAGACAGAATACTGTAGATTCTTGAATAGGGAGCCTGGAACCTGCAGGGCTGGTCTCAAGGTCCCACAAAACATCTAACACAGCTCTTGTGCTGAGCACACTTACACGTGATGGGCACAATGCATATCTGTTAGGAAGACAGCCAGCTTGATGGATGGAGTCCTACTGAAGGAAATTCTACAGCATCCCTGATCATCTGTTCTAATTTTGTCACATATGAGATTGTTAATATTCAGCTAAGTTGGCTGGCTAGCCTAGCATTAGGGTGCATTATCGTTGTACCTCAACAAAGTTGTTGACATTACAGTGCTGAGACACTTCAACAGGGAAGAAAGTTATTGTATCTGAAAGATTCCACTAACTTGAGTATTAAAAATCAACCCAAAGATGAGAACATTAGGAAGAATTTGCGTGAGTTATAATGAAACCTTTCTTGCAACCCCACAGTTGAAGTTGTAGGATTCTCCACATGCCACAGTCATTTTTATCTCATAACATCAGGAGATTATTTTTCATATTAATCTTCACATACTGTCTTCTGACATGGATTGAAGATGGATTGAAACAGCTGTTTTGATTATTTTAGTTTTAGAAAATTCTGATATTTGTCATCTGCAAAATCTTTTCTGTTACTGTTGCCATCATTTTCATCATGGTGGTTTGGTCTAATAACTCCTAATATGTACTACTCACTAGACTTGAAGGAGCTGCAGCAAGCTGCTTTAACATACTGCGTCTCAGCTGGTCTCAGCTGGTGTGTACTGAGTTAGAAACAATTAGAAATGCTGTAATTGAAGTCAACAGAGCTACCTAAACACACCAGATCTGAAAACCCAGCATAGACCGAGCAGCACTTGCAGTTAACAGGACTCAGCTGCAGATTTTGACTGGTGCAGACTGGGAAAATAGGGAATTTTAGAACAATTCTCTTTTCAGTGTTGCAATCAGGTCAAATCTGTCCTGCTTTTATGATCTAACTGGAAGATGGAGTTTAGGAACATAAAAAAACCCTAGAAAAAGAGTTATTGTTGAGGTCACATTTTCATACCCACAGTACTGAACTACACCTTTGAAAGACAGAAGAGCAGGTGATGTCCTAACATGTATTTGCTGCTTAATGATTGTGTTGTCGGTCTGGAGAGGGCGGAGAGGTAGGTTGCTTAACAGCATTACATTTTCCCATGGTATAATGCTGGTGATATGTTTAGCTATAATTAGAGGGTTATATAAATGAGCCATTGGGAAACAAATTAATTTATTTCCTTGGTGGGGCATGTTATGTAATTTGGGGCTTACACAGTGATCTGCTTTCCCTTTGAAGCGCTCAGCCCCCCAGACCTGGTCCTCCTCTCCCGATTGTTTTAAAATAATTTCAAAACATGTCAAAGGAATGCAGATTTTAAATACGCTGCAGCTTGAACTTCCTTGAAGCAGCAATGCCCTTAATGAGGAAAAGCTGGAGAGCAGAGTGAGATCTGCCTTGTAAAAGAGCTTTGCAGTATGTTTATTACTTTATCAGAAAAGACTCTGCACAGAGTGGAGCAGAGCTTAGCACGGGAGCTGTTGAGGCCAGCGGGTTTTTGGGAGCAGCAAGCACTCGCTGCCTGCCCCTTGGAGGTGGAGGAAGAGTGAGCAGACCTCATTTGGGGCAGCTCTCCTCATTTTAGTGGTGCTCTGGCTTTTTATATTTACCTAGAATCTGTCCCAGTTTTGAGGATAGCAAAAGGAAGGTCAGGCTGGTTCCTACCCCAATCGGAGAAATTTTCCTTTTCCAGGGAGATGATCAGATATTATTAAAAACGCAGCTTTAAAAACGAAGTGTAACAGTAGGTTTTCCTCTCATAAACTCTTATGGCAGTGCTTCTTTTATGATCTTGTAAGTAACATTGTTAAACTATATACCATTCTCTGAGCAAATCATAATTTATGTATTTTTTTACATTGTCTTCCCTAGATATGTAAAGCCCTAAGCATTAGAAATTTGAAAACAAATTCCTAAAGTTTAATTTTTCATGCAAAGCTGTAGTACAAAAAACAAACATTTTCCATGAATGCTATTTGTACTAAAGCCTATATGAGCTTCCTGTAATAGACACCATTTTGGCTTCACAAGAAAATAAAAAAGTATCATTAAAATGTCTTGATATAAAGACCATGGCTACACTTCAGAAATCTCTTCCTGGCCCCAGCTGTGAGAGTCAAACAAGCTTCACCAACTGAAGGGAAATGTACTTCTTTGATATTTCTAGTGTTGAACAAGAACACACAAGGCATTAGATTGGAGCATGCCCTCCTGCCTCTCCTCCTCCGCCTTACATGTCTCGTGGCAAAAGGTCTTAACCCTCACCTCTCATACTCACAGCCACGGAGGACCATGCTGATGGAGGGAAAAGGCTGTGCTCATTTCTTGAGGCTGTACAAGATTTTAAGACTTTTAGTCTCAGGATAACGAGCCTCTTTAGCAGAGTCTGTTGTGATAGGACAAGGGGAAATGGTTTCAAACTAAAAGGGGAGATTTAGACTGGATATAAGGAAGAAATTTTTTACAATCAGAGTGGTGAGGCACTGGAACAGGTTTCCCAGAGTTGTGGTGGATGTCCTGTCCCAGGAGACATTCAAGGTCAGTCTGGATGGGGCTCTGAGCACCTGATCAGCTGTAGGTGTCCCTGTTCACTGCAGGGGAGTTGGACTAAATGACCTTTAAGGTTTCCCTTTCAATTCAAATGATTCTGTGAATCTATGAGAACTTCAAGTCCCAGCTGACTACAGTAATTTCCTCTTAAGCTTTTGCTTAATGTAGTGCAGTAACTTCACAGCATGTGACTTAGGACTGAACAGCAACCTAAACTGCTGATCATGTTTATCTTACACTACAGGGAAGGCAATGATCAAAGCAATGCATATTTTAATCAAAACTCTTCCTAAAGTGGCAGCTACCACTGCCAGTGTGCCTCTGCTAACACTGCACAAAGAAGAAAGAAGAACAGTCCTTCACTCCTTCCAGGTGGGCACACTCTGAAGGCAAATTTGAAGCTATTCAGGAGCTTCACATTACTGATGTGGATATCCAGGTGAAGTCGAGGATGAGGTTAGACCATGGCCCAGAATGCAAGGGCCCATGGATCTCTTGCCTGGATTTCCAAAAGGGAATGTGCAGAAAATAAGCAGTGTCAGTAGTGGAGGAAGGAGAATGACGAGCTTTAAGGCATTTGAGGGGATCAGACTGGGACTTGTGAAATCAGAAATGGTGGTTTCCTATAAAACTAGCGAGTAAATTTATACAAATTACTCAAATTTTCTGTCCTTGATGCTCAAAATTACCTAAACAGCTGCATCAATCCATTTCTCCTCAAGAAACAACTTTAATGATAGTTAACTTCAATCATACACTTGTGTCCCAATTATGCTAATAGCTCTCAAGTACCTACTTGAGCATTTTGCTGACTAATGTTCTTCTGAACTGCAGCTGCAGTGTCTCCCATTTCCAGGGATGCTGCACTTCCCTGGAGGAGGAAAGGAAGCTAATGTGCCTGAGTAACAACTACAGCATTGTTTCCATTCATTAATTCCTCTTTGGTGCTTTCAGGAAACAGACTTTCTCTTGGGGTCCAAGAGCACCTCTTTTCCTCTTTTTTTCTTAAATAAAACAAAAAATTATGCTTAAATAAGCCAGTGTGGTTTCTTTTTAGTATTAAAAGCAAAACAAAACAGAACAAAACACTTTTATGATTGGGTATCAAATTGTGGATCTTCAGTTGGAAGAATGAAATGTTAGGTTACTGCTGCAAGAAAAAAAGCTGTCTCAAAATGCTGAACATTCTTTTTATTTGCATTTTTAAATTTAAACTGAGTTTAATGCTTTTATTGAAATATCTGGAAACTAAAACTGCTCTTTGTCTCAGACCATGAGGGTCATGTTTCATCTCACAAACTCAAGCTCACTGCTGACTTTTGAACCTCTGAAGATGCTGCTGTGCTTGGACTCCACATGACTCTCCTCTTATATGAAGAGTTGCATTGTAAGCCATCAATACAATGTGTTTTTCTAGTAGGTATTGAGAATTTACTCGTAAAAGAGGGGCCAAAAATATGTTGATCAAGCTTCTATTAGTTTACATAGCTGATTAAAACTCGAGGCGCTGAGTCTTTGTTGAAACAGTATCCGCTATCCATCACAACAGCCCATCTAAGCCATGGGGTAAATCACCCTTTTGGCATCCATGTTCTTAAAACTGAGCCTCACACTGAGGTGAGAAAATAAACTGAAGACTCTTGGAGGAAATTTTTGAAGACTGTATGTAAACTTAATATCTTTATTATTTCTTGCTACAGCTGGCTGGGTCTCCAGTTTTATGTGTCTGTTGAAAGCAGCAGCTAGCTGCTGCCGATCCCTTGCTGTTGCACAGGAGGAGCCTGCTGTGGCAGCGAGCATCAGCGTGGGCTCTCTTGGCAACTCCCAACGAGAGCTGAACTTTTGATCTTCTGACCTCTGAAAGGGGGCAGATTTTAAATTCACAGCAAATACTGAGGACATATTAGCCACAGGCAGATGCGACAGTGACACAGATGAGCTGTGGCCTTCCTAGGAAGTAATTATCATGTGCCTCTTGTTGTGCAGGTGGCACACAGCACAAGGAGATGCAGTCTCCCTCAGGAGGGTTAGCCAAGCAAGATGGGTTATCAGAAGTAAGCAAGTCTCCCTCTGTGAAGTGTAGGTAGGAAAAAACTGAAACAAGGCAAAGAGAAAAGCAGCCAGTTATTCTTGCTGCTTCAAAGAGCTCCTTTTAATGCACAGCACAGCAGAGGAAAAGTGGTACTGATTACAGCAAAGTCTTTGGTTTCCTGTGGTGCTTAGTATTCCATAATATGTACTGATGGCTTTGAATTGCTGTCCTCCATTTCAGCCTCAAAGTGTTAATAGGTTGAATATTGTCAGATTTGGTCATTTGAACGTTATTTTTTTTAACGTGCCTGTCTCCTTCTCTTACTCAGATAACATTTTTCTTTCAGATGCTGCATCAGAAAAAGCACAGATAAATGAAACTTGCCATGGAGTCAAATCAGCCTCAGCAGGACCTGCACGGATCAGCTGTGATCACCAGGGTTGCACAACCTTGCACAGGTGAGAAGTGGACTCTGGACAGTGAGATCTGCACAACAAGATAACACTGTCCTGATAAGCCACAGGCGAGAGGAACTTAGCATCTAGTGAATGTTATTGCAGTGGAGACCTGGCAGAAGTTATCACGCCTTGTAGATGACATCTTCCTACGGCAGGGGCAGGTACAAGGCTAGGTCCTAATCTTCAGACGCGTCTAGTGGTTCTGAATGCTGTAATATTTAGAAATTAACTTGCCAGATATGGTGAGCCACTCAAAGCTGAAATAGCCTTTTCCTCTTTATTTCCTTGAATATGTCACAGGTCTTCTCTCTTTGTTTTCTTGAATTTTTCCAAGAGTTCCGGCCTGGCCACGCTGGTTTTGTGCTAATGGACACCTAGAAAAATATACAAGCACTAAGTAAGTATTAAGCTTTTCTTATTTCTATGTCAAACATATTTTCAAGTCACGGTTAAGAGTATCTGATCCATTTTGCCCTGCCCTATATTTTGAGGAGAATTCCACACCAAGTAAAACATTGATTTATTTAAAACACAACTAATGGGGTTTCTTTGTCCTCTCTCGTGTGTTGGAAAATCCCACCTGAACCCTAATTAACAAATTGATTTATCAAACATTTAGCTAATGATTTCCCTTTGTCCTGTCCTCCCAGTTGCAGAATCCCACCTGATCCCCCTATCACACTGATTTGATCACATGGGCAAAACACTACCTATGTCTAGAGGCATTCCTGTCTCACACAGCCAAGGAGTATCAGGCAGAATGAGAGGAGCAGAGCAGGACTTGCATGCCAGGGCTGATTCACCATGGGCTCAATCTCTTGCAAACAGTTTGTGGCAGGCCTAGCACAGTTTGGAAGAATGTGTGTACACATAACAAGAGCTCACAAATACCACTCATCAACAAGATCTGACCTTGGGCTCATGCTGATACAGATATATCTGCAGACAACACAAGGCCGTTACATCTTGGTATGTAAATACAGAGGTATCCTTGGCCCTCTTCCCTGTGGTTTTCTGCATAAACAAACAGTGGGTCACTCAACTATAGACAATGCCTCCAGAGAGAGGAACTGAAGAATAATGGGCTATTTTAGACAATGGAAGACAGAAGGACATGGGCCCTTGCAGTAAAGACAAGAGGGCACAAGTTACGTGAATTTCTAGCATTGAAATGAATGGCAAAGAAATTCCCCAGATTAGTGTGCCAGCCAGGTGACCTCCTTGTAGCATTGTGTAAGTGGCAGGATCCCATCCCATGCTGATAGCTGCTCCAACATGTATCCCCTTTTTCTTCTGACTAAATCCTTCAGCCTAACTTTTTCTGCCATAGAATCATAGAACAGCTTGGGTTGGAAGGGACATCAAAGATCATCTTGTTCCAACCCTTTGTCATGGGCAGGGTTGCCAACTGCTAGATCAATCACTAGATCAGGTTGCTCAGGGCCCCATCCAACCTGGCCTTAAACGTCTCTAGGGATGAGGCATCCACACCTTCTCTGGGCAGCTTTTCTTTCCATGGGAAAGAGAAAAATAAAATCAGGCTGAATTGAAAAGGAAAGAAAGTACTCACGTCCCTTCTCCTGACAGACTTTGTCCCAAAGGCTGAGAAGACAAACACATAAGCACAGATCAGCCTACAAGTTCTTGAAACTCTTTCTGACTAGCCTGGTGAAGGTTCCCCTCACTCACATTATGCAGAAAAGTCATTCTTCAAAGGGACCTGAACAAGCCTCAGAGCCTCTGCAAGGAGAATATCTGAAGTAGTGTCTGAGGTACAAGAGCTGAGGTGTCAACTAGCCTTCCAAGAGAGCTCTCAGATCTTGGGACATGGGCCTGTGTTAATAGTCATAGCACTCTAGGCACTCCTTGAGGAGAGCTGGTGCTCTCCCTAAGGCAGCGATAGTCTGCTTTCTTCTCCCAGTCCCTGACTCAGGTATCCAGAACAAAGTTGTAGTATGTCTGGCTTCATGACTGTATTTCACTTGGCCAAGATCTCCACTCACTATCATAACAGTGATATTTCTTTGTTAGAAGTATTGACCTTCTATTATCTTCCTTTCAGTCTCCTAGATCCTCACAGGTTCATTTCTTTAACATTTGTAGCTGTAAGCAGTTGTGTCTCTTCCCACACATATCTGGAAAAAATGCCACAGTCTGAATATAGATTAAGGAAAAAAAAATATCCAGCTGAAATAGCTTATTTTCACCTAATTGTCCTCATTTCTAAGCACAGAATGGAGCAGGTAATGAACCCCACTTTATTTCTAAGCATGGATAAAAGTGGCATTAACTGCTGCTTAGTCTTTCAATTTTATTTCTCCTACCCCTTCTCTGAAAACAGTGGGCACACATCATAGGTCAGATGGGGCAGGAAAATAAATTTCCCATTTCACAGGGGAATTCAGACACCTGAATTCCCCATACATTTGTCTCACGCCATTAGGACCTAGCCTTCATCTGCCTGTGTGCCATTGCATATCCTGCAAGGCTCCCAGCTAGTAGTTCTGGCAGGCAGCTTTTTCAGTGGAAAAAATGGTGAAACAAAGTGCTGTCTTTGTCTGTAATAACCCATGGTTAGTCAACACCAAGACCTGGGAGCCTCAGATCTGTGGTTTCCTTGCCTCAGGGGTTCAAACCCACATCTCGTACCAGGCCATGGGCTAGGCTAGGATGAGGCTTTTTCCAGCTCCATCATGAACTGTGCCACTGTGCTGAAAGAGGTGAGCAGAGCCAAAAGGGAAAAGTAATCACTGGTGATGAAGGATGCAGTCTGGGAAAGGAGGCACAGGAGACACCTTGTTTTGGTTTCTTCTCTCAGACTGTTTGCATATTATGTTCAAAGATAATTAAGCTTGAAATTCATAATCATTTTCCAGAGAAGGGACCTTTTCTCTCCAGACAACTAGAGTCGTTCCCGTATTCCCTTCCTCTTTCTCTGAAACCTTATGAAGATCTCAGGTGCCACCACCAGACACAGCCTGTATATAGGCAGCAAGGACCCCCTCAGGTGCTTGAATTTCCCCCCCCAGCCTCTTTTACTGGCTGTGAGATACTCATCTGTCATCAAACTAACAAAGAATAATTTCAAATTAATTTGTAAAATCTGTAAAAGCATGAAAGAAACTTTCTATGAATATTTGTTTCATTCATTGCTCCCCCTTTCACTTGAATTTCATCACTGTATTCATCTCAAAGAAATGAATTATACAGAAAATGTTAAAGGAAATGCATGACTGCCAAGCCAGTCACTTCAGGTATTATCTTATTAATCTTAATTGACGTTTCCTTGTTTGTCTCTTTTATTCTTCCTCACTGCAGCGCTGTATAGCCTTTTTTTCTAAATTTCAGGTTATGAGCCCAGAAAAAGGCACTGCTTATTATCCAAAGAAACATATTTCAGTAGAGGATTGCTTAGGGGTTATTTTTTACTATAATATCAATGAGGTAGAGTCCAGAGGCAACCATAAATAATAACCAGTAGCTTAAGAGTAATGAAACCTTGAGTTTCTTCTTACTTTTGTTTACAGCAACTCAGCTCCAAGAGTACGTTGTCTTTATCAGAGAGCAATTTTTTAACACCAGCCTCTTTTCTCAGCAATGCCCAGTGTCTGATGCTTTGCAGGGAAGTATATCCCTGCTCTATCGGCAGTATGTATCTAGGTGATATTGCACATCTCAGCAGCAGAAAAAATTGTCTTTCTTCACACTGAAAAATGAAGGTGTTCCTTCTATTTTTGCATAGCCCTAGAGTAAGATGATAGTTTGAGAAAAACTTTTGTACCTAGGAAAGTGCCTCTTGTAAAAACTGACTGAAACACTTTTTTTCTCCCTCTCTTTTTCTTAATGAATTCAGATTTTTTTTTTTCAGATTTTGTTTAGTTAAAAAAGGGAAATAAAGTCTTCAGTCTAAATTCACTTTATAAATTGGATCTTAGTACCTGATCTGTAATGTCATCTCATGGACTAAACCTTTACCTAGATTTTCACAGGAGGTACAAACTTTCACCATTTCAATAAGGTCCATATTTCAGTTTTTGTTGTTCAGCCTCCATAGGAATTAAACAAAGATAAGCATTTTTTCACCAGTTTATTTGGCCCCTACAGTACTGCTACAACTCTGTAGAAAAAAACCAGTTACATTTCCAGCCCTCAGAACTTACTCAGTGGGAGCCAAATACACCTCAACTCCAGACAGCTGAATTGCTCAAAAGCCTGGAGACATTTGGAAGAGGGAGTTAACCTACACTGAACAAATCTTTTATGTTACCACATCAGCAGTGATGAAAGCATGTAGGCAAAGCTGAGCTTAACAAACTATTATGCTGTAGAGGTTAACTTTTCTGGATCTACCATTTGCTTTGTTTAAGCAGGCAGATATTCTTCTTGTCTTTGGAGGATCCTAAAAGAAAGGCTCTTTGTTTCATTGTTAACACTTCCTTTGAGCTCACAAATTTTTTTGAATATGAAGGATGTTCTCCTATGTAGTCATTGGACATTGTTCCAAACAGCTGCACCTGAATACCATAAGTGAGTTTCACACACCTACTGGAAACAAGGACAAGGAAATGCCGTTTGCACTGGGAGATGTAATTTGCGCATCTTCAAAGCTTTCAGAAACACTTGCCTCTTTTATATAAATTGACTATACTTAGAAACAGGTGTACCAAAGATGAAAAAACTACCTTTGGGAAAAAAAAACACAAGGTTTAGTTGGTTGTTTATTTGGGTGTTTAACCTTTGTATTTCTGTTCAAGGCTTGCCTTCAAGGTCCAGTTTTCTCTTTCACACATATTTCTTCTGCTGCACAGGTGTTGGTATGAGCTCTGTCTCTGTGATATCCAAGTGCTTAACAGTATTTTCAGGAAGTATTCTAATTTTCCAGGTGGGAAAATAGGGCACAATTGTGTGGATATCTTGTCTGAAGTTGTTCAGGAACTCTGTGGTGCAGCTACGAATTTAACTCCTACGTAGTACACTTTCTAGTAAAATACTGAACATTACCTTCTGTAATGTCAAGGTAATGGAAGAGAGAAACTTCTGTGTTTGCATGATTAAAAGATTTTAGGAAATTGCAGAAAAACAGTAAATATGCATACAGAAGCTTTTATTTTCTATGTTCCGTTCCATCAGGACTGTAGACTCATTTTAACACCTATATCTGTATCAGTCCTTTGAAATAACGGTTATTTCATAGGCGTTAACTACTTATCTTCCACCTAAAGTCAGTAAAGTAGTTCAAGATCCTCAGATACAAATTATGCCTGTCAAAGTATACTGAATAAGCTTCTCTAGTACAAAGGATGTTAGCTTTCACTAAGTTAACTGGAAAAGCTGGTATATCATCAATATACTCAATAGGGGCACATCACAATTTGTTTCCAGTGCTACAGATTGATTTCCTATCTCAGATTTCTCTGGAAAACCAGGAGAGTATAGGGTAATAATTCCCCAACCAACGCCTTCCTCCTGGTGTCTTCTCTAAAGAACCAATAAACCTACACAGCCTTCTTGCAGATAGCTTAGTTTTGTGAGATAAACCTCCTCAGTCATAACCCTTGACTTTTGGCCCTCCATCTTAGTAAGAAAAGAAATATTCCTCAGCAATTTTTATAAATGAAACCCAAAGACTTAAGTGGTGTGTTTCATGAGAAAGTAAAGATCCATTTTAACAGGATTTGTTAGCAACTAGCCTCCTCAGTTGTTCAAGAGTGAGCAAACCACATCTCTCTGCAGGGAATCACAGGGACATTTGCTGGTGGTAGATGTGCTCTGACATTGCTTACCAGCTTGGCAAAGGACTGCTCTAGTACGCTTATCATTGAGGGGCATCAAAAAGTGAGTGGGGAAACTTGTGCTTTTTATCAGCAGGATAAGACATTTCTTCATAATCAGAGG
This sequence comes from Numida meleagris, assembly GCF_002078875.1. Taxonomy (NCBI): domain Eukaryota; kingdom Metazoa; phylum Chordata; class Aves; order Galliformes; family Numididae; genus Numida; species Numida meleagris. Next base: position 12,840,513 of record NC_034411.1, on the reverse strand, counting down.
GTAAAAACAAGCTCCATTATATTCTCTTTTCATGTTTAAGCAGAACTTCGACAAAGGAGTGAATTTGCCCCAGAGCAGTTAAAACAAAACCAAAAACCCAAGAGGTTTTCTCCACAGGCATTTTCCTGGCATTCTCTGACATGCAGATGACTGATAATATCACCGTAACAGCTGTTATCTCAAATGTCTGCCTCCAGGCAAATTAAAAGTAAAGAAAAGCCAAAATACTTGAAGAGATGAATAAAGAAAGCATTTGCCAGTCATTTACTGGCCCTGGGTCGCTTGCTGTCAGAGGTAAAATGAAGCTTGTGTGCTTTATAAGAAAATTACAGTGCTATCACTCTTACAGCTTATATATGCAGAGCATTGAGAATAACTTCATTGCCAGGATTGAAACCAAAAAGACTGCTGTTTTAACCAGAAACTAAAGCATCCTTTCTCAAGGACTTGCCTATGCCTTTCTGCCAGAGTGCAACAAGAGCAGGACCGCTCCCAGAGGGGGGCCAAACAAAACCCAACTGGTACCCTCATGTAAGTACTATCTGAGTGCAGCAGTCCCAGATACAGCATCCAGATGAAATAGGTCTGGTGTCCATCCAGAAGATCCAGCCAGGACCAGCAGGAGATGGGGCTTGGGACAAGTGTGGAGCTGAGCTTTGGTAGTCTCCAGCTGTCTTCTCTGTCCTCTCTGGCCTCTTGGACATGCTGCTTTTATGCAGAACTTCTCAACTGTAAGATGCTGCTGGTATAGATTCCTTCCAGCCAGCTTCCACAGTGACATGATGGTTTTGTGGTAAGAGCCATATAAGTTGGTGGTGTACCCTACAGTGCCAAATTACATTGCTTCAGAGTTACAAACAGGACTGATCAGTGCAGCATGTGTGCAGATTACACGCTGGAGGGCAGGTAGAGAACCTTGGGTCTACACATATCTATGCTAGCTGGGGATTAACAGTTTTTTCTGATGATCCAAGGGAAAAGCAGTTCATCCCACAGAGAACAGCAAGATTCGAAACGGGTCTTCCAGCTCATGGAGAATGGTTTTTCACTCAGCCATTAGGTACCATAAAGTCTACAACTGTTTGCTCCAGCCAGATCCTTAGAGTGTTCAGTCTATGAAATGTGTAAAGCAACACTCAAAAAAAACTTACAGGACCAGACTGAAGTCAAAGCCACTGAGTACCCTTGTCAGAGCTATTAGGAAATTACAGTGACTAATGATAACTGAGTTGTTAGACAGGTGGGTGATGGATTAAGGACTATTGCTTTCAGCGTCCTACGAATATGCAAGTCTGGAGGAGTTTCCCATTCTAGACTGTATCATATCTCAGTAAAATTTTGACTTCATAAAAAATAACTCCCTTCTGGATGGTTATCCATCTAAATTGTGTCCACATGTAATAAGCCTGGCTTTTGCATACTTCTGACAATTCTGGAAGGAGAATTACCACAGAAATCTGCAGTATTTTAGTGGGATGGGGGTACTAGTAACCGTAAAGTTTATAATAAAAATCCATCTGTCTTCTGATTTGAATGCTGTTGGCTAAGGGAAGCCAGGAAAGTCACGTGGGCCCCATGGAAGAGAAGTACCAGGGGAAGGGGAAGAGAAGGTCATCTTGGTTGTGTTGGAGAGGAAAAATGAAAGTTCTACAGGTTTCTTTTGGGAATAGTAACATCACAATTTCACTTATGTTGGATAAATGTCTGTAGCTGGGAAGATTATTTGAATATTCAAACCTTTAGCATTACAGAGTGTTAACCGTGGGAGAAAAGACATTTGGGAAAGGCTATGAATTGTCAAGACTGAAGATTAGATTCAAGAAGCAGCAGTATAAATAAGACAACAGCAAATAAGTTAGGAAATCCTGCTTCTGCTCCTGCTTCTGCCCATGGTTTTGAAAATGTCGCTTCTCTTTCTTAAGCCCACAGCATCTGTTTTGTAGTTGTAGCAGATCTTCTTGCTCAGAGTGCATCTCCATGAGCCTCTTCATAGGATCACAAAATACATCAGTTCAGCGCAGGACTGCGCTTTGGAAGCAGACCTCCCATCACCCCTGCTCAGCATGCCTGGGTTCAAGGTATAGCAGGGCAAGGCAGGGTCAGATGGGGACAGCCCCAGGCAGTGGTCACCTCCATAGAGATGAAGACAGGACTAAGTGGAGCTGGAGAACTTGAGCAAATGCCCACAGAAAGATGCATAGCCTTGTGATGTGCCCCACTGTAAGCACCTCTTGTGTCACTGAAGCCATTTTGAGAACTGGAGGAGACTCACAGGGGGTGAGAAGGCAGCCAGGGGACCTCTCCTGGGAGCCACCTCCTGAGCATGGCCTCATCCAACCCTTCCTGTGACTGATCCCTTGAGTCTCACTAAGAAGGAGTACTTCAGCAAAAGGCATTTCCAGGAATGACGTTTTCCAGAGCTGAAGTCAATTCGCTGCTCCAAGAGTTAAAATTCTTCACTAATTCCTGGAAAGTGCTTCAATCTAAAAGATCCTGGTGGTACTCACAGGGGCAAAAAAAAACCAATCATGGTGGAGGTTGTGTAAAAGAAACAAAGAACCCGGAAAAATTTTAAATTCAGGAGTTTGAAATCCTGGACGTTACTGGCATTTTGTAAATATGCTCTGACAGGGTTTCTTGCAAAAGTGTTTGTGAAACTGGGTAAACTTAGGCCATTTGACTCTTTTGGTTGGAAGTAATACAGAACTCTGTGGTTCTTCCTTTTCATCTGCCAAAATCAAGGAAACAATTGTACTGCATTCCTTGTAAATGCTAGGAGTTGCATTTGCCTAAGTAAGGCTTGAGTAAGATTTAAGTAAAACTGGAAGAAAATGTGCTTTCTCCTTTTTATGATTTTTGAAATGTACGCAGATTCCGTACGCATCTCAGTGTATTCTTGTGATGACTTCTGGCAGATACTTGAACTTATGAGTTTGCAGCCCAAACAAATTGAGAATTTTAAAATATATATGACTGAATATTATGGGAAGTACATACCACAGATTTGCTCAAACTCTAGCTTTGATGTTACTTTCAGTGGGAACCTGAAATATCTTTGGCATAATACTGGAAGTGATAACTAGTTGTATCTCTCAAAATAACAGACAAGATGCTGTTCCAGGTTAAGGTCATTTGGAAACAAAGCAGTTGGGATAATTCATTGTAGCATGTATAAAACTGTCACAGGAAGAGCAAAAGAAAGTTTTCTTCTCATCATCTTCTCTATTATTTTAGTACGCAGCACTTGTAAAGAGATGTGAGGGCTTGCACAACTCATAATGTATGGATCAAAAAATCCGTGCTGGCCGAAGGGATCGTGGGTCTGCTGCAGTTTGTGGATCTGGGCCATTTCACACTACATTCTCTTGAAAACGAAGCTACCAGTGCAAGAAGATAGAATAAGTTGCCTTGAGAAGTTTGTTCTTTTCAGAAATAGCAATATTCACTAATCAACAGCCAACTCTCTTTTTGCCTGCCCCCAAATCCTTGTCCTTACCATCTCTGTGAGACTATAAATTGATCTGTAACATGGCCAGAAGATTAAAAATAATCCAGGCTCTCACAGAATGCAGAGACAAGTTGCTCCTTCCAGAATTGAGAAGTCCTCAGGGAAATGCTGCCTTAGAGTTAAACCAAGATAGCTTTAGCATGAGTGTCGTGCCAACGTTGACTGTGCTGTGTCCAGGAAGTGATTCCTCAGGAATCAGTTTCCTCAAGTTTCATGGAGACTTTTTAGAAAATAACAGGAGTAGACGTAACACTGAAGTTCTTTCCTTGCACTGCAGTATTGCCAGTGACTTGCTGGGTAAATGAGTTGCAAACACATCAGCCACAGCCACAGACACAGAAATTTTGTTTAGTATCAGTTCTGCATGCCACAGTATAACATTTCCACACTCTTCAAGGAGGTCCTGTTAATTTCATGTAACAAAGTACCAGTGAGATGGAGGTGTTAAAGTCTGACATTTACTTGTCCGTCTTCAGATAGGACAGATCAGTCTACACTGAGCAATTTGCAGGTATGCCAGTAACGCTCAGCCAGACACCAGTGCTTTAGGATTCAAACAGCGCAATAGAGTTAACCTGCTGAATTTCACAGCATCCACCATCTTCCTCAGGTGACCTCCATGGTGCAGCCTTGCTCACAACAAATGGGCACATACTGAGTACAAGGAAACTAACTGCCTTTGTACTGTCTTTGTGGTACCACAATCGCACATAAACGGTTGTGCAAAGCCTATGAGGCCAGCTGCATCCTGGGCAAAGGGATGCCCAGGGAAGGGGCAACATGGTTGCAAAGACCCAGATGAGTCATTCAAGCCTTCCTCATATCTCTGTCACAGCATCTTTTGGGGTCTGTATAGCTTTTTTTGAACCCATTTTCTGTAAACACATAAGATCAGCAGGTAGTGATCACTGATCTTTTAACAAAATAAGTAAGAATTTGAAGTGCTACTTTGCATTTAAAGACTAATATTTGATTTCATTAGGAAAGCAAATTCAGCCTCTCATCTGAAAACCGTTTCCAAAAATGAACACACGCAGCCAGCTAGCAGAATCTTCCGTTTGCACAGAAAACTTTTAGACACTGCATTCTTTCTTCCAGATGACTTTCGTAGCCCACTTGGGAAATCAATTACTGGGCAGTGCTAGTTACCAAACCTGCACACACTCATAAAAAGGTCAAACCAAAGTGTGATCATCAGGTGTTTACAGGTCAGTAATCACACTCTTAGTGTTCAGAAATAATTGAGAATACACAGTATTTTCTGGAGGAAAAGTCCTTCTTATTCCTTTCCAAATATCCCATTATAAGATAGCAATAAGTATAAAAAATAAGGACCTAGCTGAACTGAAGGCTATAGAAAGTCTCTACTTAATCCCAGAGCGTTTTGGTAGGAGCCCTTCAAACCTTTCAGTTCAGAAAAGAACCTGTGTCATAAGCGCTTTATGAGGTCCCAGTTACAGTGCCCCATTTTTGTGGACATAACCACATCCTTGAAGTTAATAATATGCCTAACTACTTTGCAGATTAAGGATGCATGTAGAGGCAAATATAAGCATAAAATAGGCTTCAAACAAGGTAATATTTAGCAGACCGCGCTATTAGACATATACGGATTTTTTACCAGTTAAGCTATGGGAATTTTTTTGATTTTTGGAAAAAGTGTTGTCCAGTAAATGATGTTAAGCAACAGATCCCTGGGGACCAGGATGTATGCTTTGAAAAGCAGGCTGTTGTAGGAAGTGATGTGCTTGTGGAGTTCTCCTAGTTTATTCTCAGGTCATACTTCTGCTTTGCGTCCCGGTCCCAGTCCCAGTCCCACAAACAAAAAGGTTGCTCCAGTTCCAGCAGTCATGACAACAAAGGGAGGAGTAAAGCTGCAGTCTGATCCTGGAAGTTTTTCTTTTCAACATTTTTTTCTTTGCAGTTGAAGAGTCTGAGCATGTCTCAGTGGCCCTGCGCTCCCAGCACACACAGCCATCTGCAGCCACCAGTCATTCGGAGCAGCCTCTCATGGGCTGGCTTTCCTACAGGGAGTTTCTCACAGCAGGATCAGCCACCCTTCCAGCACATCACAGGTGTTCTCCACATGGCGTGAGCAGGTGAGAGCGTGACTTTGCCAACCCATGATGAAGTTTGGTAGCTGAAATACAAAATCCAAGTTTGGCCTGAGATCTGAACCTGGCACTCAGCTTCATCCTCTGCTCTGAGCCAAATCAAACTACAGCACATCATGAAATCCAAACACCACTGTGCTCTGGGTCGCTTAAGATCTGGATCCAACTACAGCCTCTGATGAGGAAGCTCCTCTCCGTGCATGGGGCCAATGTACAACATATTCCATCATTAGGTGCTAGTACTCAAGTAACTGGAAGTTCGCACCTTAAAGTCCGTAGGGAAGAAGCTAAAGTGCTGAGAAAACTTTAGGGTACAGTGAAATTGCTGCTCCATGTAGCTTAGAAAAAAGGGAAAAAACACACAAGCAAGATTTATGGGTGGTTCAAGCTCGGAGGCAATGTTCTTCCTCCATCTTTTTTGGCTCCTTCAATCTGATATTATTAGTTTAGGAGCTGCCAGGCATAGAGTAGTCCACTCAGCCCACCTGTGCTTTTTTGAGTTAAAAAAGAAAAAAGTAAAAGCAAAGGATGTGTTTCATACTCCTCAGGAAGTGCTCCTCACTGCAGAGCCAGCTCTGCTGCAGCCACGAGCACTCATAGGACTGCAACGTGCCAGCCCCAGCCATCCTGCTGCCCTGCTCTCACCTTCTCACTTGCACTTTTTTGTTTTAAGAGGGAAGGATTTGAATTTTTGTGCTAGTGTGTCTGGCACTTTTGGTAGGAGCCCTTTGACATGGAAAAAGGCTCATCTTTCAAATGCCTGTGGCACTTTCTGTGAAAGGTGATTTTTAAAAAGCCATTTTATTTTGCTTCCTGGCAGTGATATCAAAGGAACAATCAGTGCCTGACTTGGAGCCAACAATTTATTTCCATTATAATAAACAGAAAACAATGGCATGCTGCCTTATTAGTTATTCACTTTCCAAGTCAACAAACTCAGAGGGTTGGGATGAGATCTAACCAGAGTTATGCTTTGATGTTTTCAGTTTGGAGAATTGGTCTCCTAGCCAAAATGCTGAGTGATGCCAGTTCCTGGGGGAAGGAAGGAGAGACAGAAGGAAGGGAGAGAGCCTCTGAATGCACAGGGCATGGGGTAGCTACTGGGGGAGCTGGGAAAGTGCCATGGTGGTGGCTGGGTATAAGAAGACACTGGAGTGTGATTGTGGTACTGGGTTACCTGACATAAGACGTGACATATGCAAAGAGCAAAGGGTGGGATGATTTCAGCATTGTTTCTTTGATTTGTACCCATCGAGGACCTAGTTCCATACACGCACAAAGCCTGTTACCGTACTACAGAAGAGCCACTTGTGTGGTGCTTGCAGTACGTGTTGCAGAGGCTGATGGGCCCAAACCAAACCAGATGTGCACAGCAGTTCTGGTACTCATCCTTCCCTCTCAGGAGCAAGACTGTATCTTTTAGCATTGTCACAAAAATAGTGCTTTGTACTGACTGCTGCTGAGCAAAATGCATGTCAGTATTTGTCACTTGCCTGTGTTGTTTTAGCAGTGATTTCATGTTGGTACAGTATCGCAGGAGGGGAAACTCCTCAGCAGAAAAGTGAGTGAAAGTGCTTTGAAATGTTTTGTTCTATATACTTGTTAGAACAGAAGAGCTATGGAAAACTATCGCACAAATAGGTCTTGTAGGTAGGGGTAAACATGGAAGGCAAATGTCTTCTGCTTTTCTTTACAGAAAATTCTGATCAATTTTTTTTTCTTTTTTGGCATCACGATGTCAACAAGCAGTGACAAATTAAAAACTCCCAATTGCCTTAAATACATTTCACCAGTGTTCCTGGAACGGTCAAAATTTCTATGTTTTTTTTTTTTTTTTTTTAAACAAAGCAGAAAGCCCAAATGTGGTGCAAAGCGATTGATTATTCCTTGGTTATTAATCATGTCTCCTGTGGACAAGCTGTGCTGACCTTTGGGATTCTTTTCTGATAAATTTTCTAACACATTAAAAATACATTTTTCTCCCACATCGTTGTAAACTGCCCAAGTGATATATAGCAGCAACCAAGTAAATAGAGACAGCAGATTGTTTGCTTTAGTGGAGAACTGCCCGTGCGTCGTAGGAAGATACATACCTGCTCCTTACCTGTAGGTTGTTATTTTAAGGGAATTTAAGGGAAGTCGGGATTTCTTTTTTTAACCTGAAGACATCACAGACTTTTTCCAAGCCAAAAGAAAGCTTGCCATCCTTAGGAGAAGCAAGACAAGCTGCAGCCTGATTTAGAAAAGGTATTGCATGGCAATCATAAACCATTATCTATGAGGTAACCAAATACAGCATAGAAAAACTGAAATACCTGTTAGGAACAAATGTCTCCTCTGAGAAAAGATGTTTAGTAATAGTTTTGTGGTTGTCAGACTGCCTTTTAATAGCCAAACCCGTACGGATCACGGAGGAGGGAGTCTGAAGCAGGTGATAAGGCACAAAGGATGATGTAACACTTCATTTGGTGACAAGAATCTGTGTGATGATGACAATTTTCAGACAGTAAAGTTATCATATGGGATGCACAGCTGAGAGAGTTTCTTCAACTAGCACTTTTCAAAAGTATCTGCCTGTAATGACCGACAGTGGCAGTAATAGTACTCCTTGCACAGGTCAATTATCAGCGCAGAAAAGCGCTTTCAAATCTTGTGTGAGCAGTTTCCTCCCCTTTGAACCCTCTTATTGCCAGATGCTCAGTCACAGTCTGGCCCTCATTCTTCCAGTCCTCCCATAAATGGAAGCAAATTTCCACCAGGAGCTTCCTTGGGGGCATAAGGAAATTAGAAAAAGAATAGACCTGGAGTCTTCTCATGTAGCTAAAAGGCCTCCAGTCAGACACTGCAGCCAATTTCTCCTTCCTGTGGTCTGTTGCAACATGATCAGCTTTTTTTCCTAGCCTAGAAATTCTGGCTTCTTGCTTTATTCCAGCTGATCTCCCTTTGGTAGTGAGGCATTTGAAACAAGCCTCGGTCCTCCTACTCACAATAAGCCAAGCAACCCAGAAAATGGGCTGCACTTTGTGCCCTTCTGCATTTTCGTGGTTGCCTTCTGGACAGTTATAGGGGATGCTGAAATTCTTTCAACAGAGATGCACACTTATTCTCCTTTCCCTCTGCCAAGTGCTCTTTCTCTCTTGCTCTTAATTTTACCCCATCAGCTTTGTCTTTCTGCTGGGCCCCAGATATTTGTCATGCCAGAAGTCCCTATGTTTGTAGCCATAAAGTTCCAGAGTGCATTGTCCTCCAGCATGAAGTCATCTCAGGACAGTGATGGCTGTAGCCAGCGTGGATGCTACCTCCTCTCTTGTTAAATGGGGATGGGTGTCATCCAGTAAGCAGCTACAGTGAGGAAGCTGCAGCTGGAGTCATCACATAGTGTGAAGGAGAAGATACCTAGCTAAATTAGTGCCAGGAAAGAATAAGGTTGGTGATTTGTAGGGCAATAAAAGCCATCTCTAATGTGTTTGTCTTTTTATTTGTTCTCGCCATGAGTACAGCAAATATTCCTATTAACATGGAAAGCCTTTGCTGAGGTATGCACCAGTGCCTAGCTTCTGAGATCTTGCAGATGAAGACAGGCAAAGGAGGTTCCCTTCCACCCCACAGTCATGGAGGGCCTGGCAGCAAAGTGTTCTGGTGGGGTCCTTAGGGTCATGCAGACAACCTGCTGCAGAAGTAGGAACAGAGAGCAAGTCTTGTGTGTTTCACTTCAGTACGTCCTTTTGAGGCAGAGTCAAATCTTACTCCTATGAAACCTCACAGAAGGCATTGTAACTATAGTAACTGTACATGGGCAAATGAGGGAGGCATTGCCTCTTCTTCCTTCAGTTACATCAAATTTCCCCAAAATCTGCTTTATCTTACTGCCAGACAGAGCTTCTCAAATCTGCAGCCAGTGTTATTCACTCAGGGCATAGGGGTGAAAGGCTCAGCATTAAACAGAGATTCCTTGGAGTATCTTTAAGATCTTGGATCACATAAAGCAGTCCCCTCTCATTAAAGAAAAAAAAAAAAGAAGGAGGAAAAAAAAAAGAAAAAAAGCACACAAACTTACCATTGTTGAGTGTTTCCTTAATAGAATCAGAAACAAATTTGTGACCTTGTGGCCCAGAGGTGGGAACACCATCTATAAACTTGCCCAGACATAGAAATGCATTCTGCCTGTCAGTAGGAGTTTGCCATTGAACATGTATATAAAAAAAGCTGGTGTTACATTAAGCTAACATTTTTTAAATGCCACAGCTCACTTTATATGCTGTAAACCTTGTTAATGTTGCTAACAAGAAAGTTAAAAACTCAAAGCTATAAAAATAGGAATGCCACTGCTAACTAAATAAATAGATGTGAGAACCAAATATTCTGATACAAGTTCTGGAACAGCCCACGCGTCCAGGGAGGGAGAAAGAAAAAAACACAAACTTAAACTGCTGCTGATGTTGTAAAAGTTCCCTATAGTCAGCAGAATCATCTCCCATTGAGTGTTTGACTTAATTTCAAGTGGTTCTTGAGAATTCAAAACCATAGCGTGGATGAAGAGGACGGTCCTTTCTGAGGGCAGGGAAGGCGGCTGAGGGACCGAGCCAGCCTAGGAGCCTAGATGGGCACGGAGGGAGGGAGGGTCCCTTCTGTCTGACTCAACAACAGATTGTTTATGTTTCCTGCAAAAGAGGCCACCTACGTACTCCGGCCTCTACTGTTGGCTCCAGATCCAAGTTAACAGACCCAGTTTGTGTCTGTTACATGCAATCTGTGTTGTATAGCGAATCTTATTAACAGCCTGGACTCTGTAGAGGTTCAAGGGCTGGAACTTCCTGGGATTACTTTTGGCAAATTTATACTCAAACTACGTACACTTGGAGCTGTTTATTGATACCTCTTTTTAACTCTGTGATGTGAAAGCTGAGAGCTACTTGTAATCTTGGGCCTTCTGAAATCAGTTCTGCATAGGCTCAGTAATCTGCCTAGCAATTCATTTTGTCTTCTAGGCTTTGTTTGTGAAAAACAACCTTCTCTTCTTAGTTTACTTCCTCCAGGAAATTATGAATGAAAGACCTTAAAAAGTAGGATATTTACTCACATGATTGTTTACAGATTTTGGCAACACAGAATACGTCTTATCTTTATGTACATACATCTAGTCAGAGATATATAGTGGAAACAAATGGGAGAGAGAAAGATTGACACAGAGACATAAATCCCACGTTTCTGTGAATGCAAAATTTGGCCTTTTCCAAGAATAAGTTCTGTAATGTCTTTTTACCCACAATTCAATGCATTATCAGACAGATGCAAAGCAAACTTGTATTTACTTAAGTATTATTTTCCTGATCCCAACACAAAACTTTGTTTATGGACTGCCTACGTACTGTAGATCAGCTGTAAAGAGAGGAAAATTGTGCTCTGCATAACATAACCCCACAAAAAAAAACTGATAATAATACACCCTGCTCCCTAAGAGGATCTGTGGGAATAGAAACAACTTGTGACCCTGAGTGCTTTAACAAGCCTTGATTGCTCTGACCAGCTCCACGTGGGGCTAACAAGACCTGAGAGCCCCCATCTACACACTCCACCTGTTAGTCTGTTGTTGTATTTAATCTGGCTTTGGTAGTCAGTTTTTGTAGAAATTGCATTGAGGATGTCTGTCTGTCTAGTATTGAAGCTTATTGTGCTGTTTAGAGACTCTCAAGGTTACTTGCTACTGTGCCTTACCCAAGGAAGTTTCTAAAAAAAAAAAAAAAATCACGTGTATCAGAAGAACCAGCTAATAGAGCCCTAGATTTGGAAATTAATATTTCAAGATATGTGTCACACAAGGAGATGGGTTTGTGAGGCAAGTTTGTTTGGCTGCTATCCTGGGGTACCTTACAACTTCCAAGAAGATCACCGCAAGGTCTTTCCTTTATTAGTTTTCTTCTTCTTAATTAAGTGAAGAGAATAGCTAGATGGCAAACAGGAGGATCACCGTGAGGATCTACTATGTATCAATGTCCTAATCTGTGTACTATCTGAGTGACAGGAATGTTGGGGGGGGGAGGGGAGTTGTTAAGCTGAAAAACAGCTCAAGATATCCCAAGACTTGTTTCTTCCTCTGACACAATGAACACTACAGTGTTAGAGATGTCAGGAAGGTATTTGGGATGTGACATTTGTAAGCTTTGTCCATACATCTTGTGATCTTGTTCATCTTTGTAAATAATGCACTGGCAGTACTTGATGCACTTTTAAAATGGGCATGAGAACAAGATGTGCCAGCAGCAGGCTGCTGTGTGTATCTCTCAAGTGCTTACACAAGCACGTGATCATATCTGTTTAAAACCAAACTGATTGCTGGGCTCTCTGTGTGCTACTACATTTGAAATCATCTCCATATAAGTAAACCTTGGGAACACTCAGGTAAGACTTTGTGGAGATTTTGTTTCTTTTTCACATATAGATTCCCTTTTCCTTCCTGACATCAGAAAGGCCACCTCTGGTGTAGTTAGAATCCAGTGAGATCTGAATGTTACTTCATAAAAAGGTCAGTTCTGGGGGTGAAATTTAGGGATTTTCAGCACAGCCCAACTCAGAAAGGACTGGTTGGAGTAAATGTGAACTCTGAGAATACATATACACGTGCGCTTGCTGTTCGGGGGCAATTATTTCTATCTAGGTCATTTCTACATGATACAAAATGCTCACTTTATGTCAAGTCTTGAAAAGACTTCAGCTTTCAGCATCTTCCAGGAGATTAGCCAGATCAGAGAGGTAGCTCAGCAGCGTATGGAACAAAGACCTTGTTGGTTCTCAAATGTCATTATCATAAGCTTCATCTGGGCTGACTCTGTGTGGCCTGGATTCTTCTCTGTCTTTAGCAGCTAACTGTAAGGACTTTTTTAAGTTCGCGTTCTCCCTTCCCCTCTATGTTCTACTAATTGTTTGTTTTGGTTTTTTTTCTTCCTATGGTGAGGGCTAGCAATTTACCTAGCCTGTGTTTGTGTAGTTTTGTTTTTCTCCCTCATTTGGGTCATTTTCATCCAGACCATTTGCCACACTTGATGGTATTGTTCAGACATACCGAGACTCCATGAGGGAGACTACAGAGCCAATAGTCTTCCAGCATGGCATAACTAAAGGAATGAGTCTTTGGAGTTGTGAGGAGGATTTGTCACCAGCTCTTGGCAATGACTAAAACAAAACAAAACAACCCTTCCTAACATACAGTTACATTTCCTGCTCAGCCATTGATTGTTGTAGCCACCTATGGGTTGGAAATGAGGAACAGTTGGAGAATAGCATGAAGCAGCGTGCAAAGAGCTGTGTGCTCATTTTGTCTTAAATGTAGCCAAAAGGGTACGTTTTAAATCCTCTGTACATTTATTCAACTTTCCTTCTCAGTGACAGAAAAAATACTTCAACACTATTGTGCCTCTTATGAAGAAAAAAGTTAAACTTCTTCAGGTCTATAGTAAAGCCTAAACGTTTTCAGGTGGTGGTTCTCTTTCCACATACTGAGATTATGTGCATGATTAACAACTGATTAGTGATTAAATTGATTAATTACTGAATTTAATATTCTAAGTAGTAAAAGGCGGATGATACACTAGGGCTATATTCTCCAGTCTTAAAAAAAAAAAAACAAAAAAAACCCACAGACAACAGCAAAACCAAACCAAAACAGCTGTTTCGTGTAGCCCTCTTGAATTTCAGTCAAATTTTATGAAATTGTTTGCTCTATTTGAAACAGCAACTTCGTTATCTACAAGACCCAATATTTTATGCTCACACGAGAATAGTGAATGCGAATGGTGGGATTTTCAGCAAGAATATTTAATTTTCAAAGGATACTGATTACAGTTTGGTGAGAAGTTTTCCCTTCTATTCCCTCCTTAATCTCATTCCTGACAGCAGATTATTAAACTATATTTCCAGGATGACATGTGGAGATACTGATTTTGCTCAAAGACCGCACTTAAAATTGCACTGAAATTGGATGCTGCATGGGAACAATCATAATCAAGATTTCACCACTAAAGTCTAGGAACAATTTTGCAGAATGTCATGTTGCATCTTGTCTAGGGCTCTCAAAATTAAAAATCTATTTATATATGGATTTTAAATCAAAGCACAAACATTCTGTGCTTTGATTTAAAGCACTTACATTTTTCTCTTCACCTCAAACATGGACTGTGTTCAGCATTCTCATTTAAATGTACACCAACATAAGTCTTGGGAAAGATGCTTTCTTCAGCAACCAAATAGGCTTTCGGTTCATGCTGCTCAATCTGTGACATAAGAGAGCAGATGAGACATGGGGACTGCAAACTGTTGAACTGTTGGCACTGTAAGCCCTCCCAAGAGAGAAACCAAGGCAAGATGTGAGACCTGAGCTTTCCAGCGGTATGTGTTGCTGTAGACAGTCTTTTCATTTAAGTTCCCTCTCTTCTTTGCCTCAGGAGTTTTCCAGTTGCGTTAGGCAGTACCATGTATTTCTTCATGTATGGGTTTTCTCTCTGCAGATTTTTGCCTATTCAGGCTGTAGTGCTCATGTAAAATTTTTACGAAGAATAATGTCTGCTGTTAAATATCATACGGCAAAAATCTAGGGAAAAAGAGAGGAAATTCAGAATTTTTCTGGTAGATTTGTGTCTAAGGAGGACTGACATCACTTACTAGTTTTGCTTTTCAGATAAATATCATTCCAACTCCAGACACAGGTCAGTTTGCAAGCAAATTTGATGCTAAATGGGATTTTCTTGTGCATTGCAAAAAAAGCCTGTGAAACTTCTGTGGTTATAAAACCAAGGTGCTTCATTTCGTTTGGAAATTCTGAAGAGTGGTGCACTGAATGTTCTCCAGGTGTTGCAGTCTTGAGTAACAATTCCACTAACTGCTAATTTATGGCACTCATTAGCCTGGAGGTAGCAGGGGAAAGGGCGGAGTCTTTGACTGTTCCTGTAGTTCAGTAGCATTTTTTGGCATATAGGGATGGATCAGGAATGGCTTGAGTCCTACTCAGTCCTTGTAACATTGCAGTCTCTGGGTTGCTATTTTTTCCAATGCAAATAATAGATACGATCATGATGCTCAGACCCTTTCTGGGGAATTTTAGGAACTTCAGTCAAAATTTACAGACATGAGCACTTTCAGTGCTGCTTACCACAGCAACAAATGAGTTTTTATTCTGGAATCTCCAGAAACTGGGTCTCCTGTCTTGATTCCTTCCTCCATTCAAATACTTGCACTTTACATTATTTGGTGACAAATTTTCTTCTCCTGGTTATAATTTAGGAACCTACACTAAAGTGATCTTGACTGTAGACCAGAGACATCCCTATTCCATGCAAACAATATGAAAATCTCTCGTTCTTAGGGTTCATCTACTGATGTTGCTTTCTTCTGTATCAAGTTCATAGAATTTGGTATCTTCACAGCATACCAGATGGCAGACTGAAAACACTCGTTAATGCTTTACCAAGCTATTTTTCTGATTCAGTGGATGTTCAGTTACTTAAATCTAATGATATGTTACATTAGTTACATGTATACTTATATTTGTATGTGAATGTAGAGACATTGTGTTCAGCAGAAGGGCTCTTTGGGTCAGTGGAGAGGAAAGCCTACTCTTTTTATGTCTGGCAAACTTCCATAGCTGGCTCACCCTGACTGGATAAGATTTGTTATTTGTGGAGTGGTAGCTGCCTGGAGAAATGCTGTAGCAGCAAGCTTAGCCTGTGTGTCTAGCAGCAGCCTTTATTATTTGCAGCAGTGGGTGGAAAATGCATTAGCCTCATATATTACTACTAGGGGGTTGACAGCATCCATTCTCACAGGATACCTATATGCTCCATATTTCTACATGGAATAATCTTCAAACTCTTCTTTTTTTCTTTTTTTTTTTTTTTTTTCCTCTTGAGACATGGCCTGTGGCACCCTCGTTTCCTACATCCTTTGCCAGTTCAGGTAGGGGTTGGGAGAACTTTGCTACCTGCCTAAGGTCCTTCATGATGCCACAAGCTGAGGTGCCTGTTGCTTTTCAGTAGTCATTTAGCAGCTGCCATTCTGACTGGTTTCAGGAAAAAAGAAGGAAAGGGGACAAAATGAGAATTACCAGTAAAAGGAAGATAACATCATTCTCCATAGAATACTTGTGGAAGTTCCTACTTTTCTCCATCTTACCTTCCGCTGAGATATCTGGAAAACTCCCTCTGTTTCAGTGCTGCCTGAGCAATTCTACAGAAGTGACTTCTCACCGAAGATGTAGGAAACAGCATAACCTGCCAGTGCCTTTCTTAAATGGCTGCCTGTATATGTCCTCAGCAGAAACACTGGCAGCTAACATGTGCTAACATTTTCCTGGGTGCTGCCAATGTGAGTATGCAGGTGATACTTCAATGGGTAGGGAGAGGTGGCAGAAGGAATAATTTAAAGAAATAGTTCTGGCAGCTCCAGCTGGCTGCGTCATGAAGTCTGCTGCTCCAGCACAGCTCATCTGGATGGATGGGAACCATCCTCAGAATAGCAAAGCTCAGCACTAACTTACCCAGGAAAAAGTTGTTCATGCTGTGTACCTGTGAGGCATTTATATAGCATTACTCTGTGTATAGTGCATCCTGCTGTCTGGTGCTACTAGTAACAGGGAAATATTGACTTAGAAATGATGTGGGTAAGATCACGCCCTGCTGGTTTTGAAGGCAAAAATGTCCTCTGCCCTATGCAAGCCTACAAATAGTGTGTTTTGGTAAGTATAGTGAGCCTCTATTACCTTTGAAGACAAGGATCTGCATTTTTCTTCGTTATCTCTGAAAGCACACAGGGAAAGCACCAGAAGTCACAAAACATGCAAAGCCAAAGAAACTTTGCCTCTGTTTTTGACATCTCTTAAGTCCATCACACATTTGTGACAACCAGCATTCTTCTGCAAGTGTAGATGGGAATTGTGCTTGTGAGAGATAAAACCTAACTTCTCTCAACACACAACCGAAAAGGATTCTAGATTTCCTTACTTTGGGTTAGAAACCTGAATATGGGAGCTCCTAAATTTTGAGAGAGAGCTTCAAAATGAACTTTGGAATCTTACCACTTCCTAAATTCTGGGTGTGTCCTGTGAGGTCTCCTGTACATGGAGTGGTGAGTGACAGTAAAAATTCAGAGTAAATACATACAAAATATGCTTAACTTGAAAACAGATCCTTGCACTACAGATGTTGAACTCTGATAAGAATGAATTTGGTAACACTGGTGAAGAAACCTCAAGTTCATTTCAGCAAGTATTTGGGATGGTTTGCAAAACATTAGTTTGTAACTTGACCCTCCGAAGTAATATTTAACATTTTTACTTCCCGTGGTGCCATGTGCCATTTCTTAGCATAGGAAATTTGACTCTTATCTTCAGAGGCTTAATCAGGAATTTGGTTTAAGTCTGTGCAGGTTCTCCTGCCAGCATTACTCTCTTTGTTTTATGAGTGCATGAGACGACCTGTATGTCTTCATATGGGCTGTTTACAGCATGACCTCAAAGATAAGTGGAACATGGTTAAAGCTGTTAAATACCAGAATTCCCTCATTGCACAGGAAGTCATGAACTCTAGTGAAGAAAATAAGTTGGAAAGAAATGTGATCTGAAGTACATCACTTCTCATAAGGGCATATCATAATTTCAAGAAATATTGTCCATTATGAGCTTCTACGGAACTGCCTTTGTTCATGAAAACTGAACTGAAATTTTGAATCATTCTATAGATGCTCTCTGAAACAAAATGTCTCTCTTTTAAATATTTATGGTTTGCCTCTTTTGGTTTCAGAGAAGTAAACATTTTCTTTCACGAAATTCAGACTTAATGCACATTAAAAAAAGGCTAACAAAGAAAAACCCTCCTCTGAACTTACATTTTATTTTATTTTATTTTATTTTTTTTAGCATTTCTCTCCTCCAGTTCTGGGAGAGGAAATTCTGTAAACCAAATCTGAACTCAGGAAAGGGAGGTACTAGCAAACTTGCTGTGCCAAAGGAAAACACAAAAGGTAAAATATAGCATCATCCAGAAGACTCCCCTCGGTCACACATCTTCACTGAAAGCCAAAGCTCTTGTCTAGATCATGAGAGTTTAATGCAGTGCAGAACACTGTTACCAAAGAACAGAAATCACTGGGAGCTTTTACAGATGAGCGTTTTAAAAAGCAGCTAATATGAAATGTTCTCTTTGTATCAAAGCATCAGTGGGTGGAGTGTTTCCTTTGCGTTTTCACAGATAAAGTATTTGTTCCTTACAGTGACTCACTCAGAGATTAGCATTTAGAGAACTGAGCCAAGGTGGGAGATTTTTTTTCTGCCTTTTCTAATTCATCTGCTAAGCATGTTTATTTCTGGACAACTTACACATTGAGTAGCATTTACCATACATTATTACTACATTTTGCTTTTTTTTTTCCTCTGGCTTTTGGTTGTTTTGTGGGATTATTTTGCAGCTCAGCCTCTGGCAAGTGATTAAAAGTTTTAAGTGACACGTAGTGCCCTGTTAAGTTGCTAAATCCTGCAATTGCATCTGGAAATGATGTCTTCTTTTTAGGTGGATTCTTGGAAGAGAATTTAACTGTAATTCCCCCGTTACCTTCCATTCCAGTCTTATCTTCCCTTCTTCAAGAGCTGACAGGGAAAAATAAAGATGGGGTATGAGACAATTGTTATGAAGCTTGTCATTTTACATGTAAATCTAAATTACTGCATATAAAAGCAAGAAAAACAAAATCAGAACAGCACTGGGAGTTATATGATGGGAAATCTGGAAGGTTTTTGTTCCATCTTTGCATTTGAAGCATATAATGAGAAAATTGCAGTTGGTGGGAATCTTGATAGGGGCAATGAAAAGCGGTGAGGTACAGCTCAGTTCTAGGGGTGAGAAGTGAAAAGGTAGTGAATAATTTTGCTATCTTTTGAAAGGCCTTAATTTCATTAACAACCTACAGACAAAGGCTATGGCATGGTCATCCTATAGATAAAAGCTTCAAAAGGAGTTAATTTTATACAAAATGCATGCACAGGTCTTTGCATCAAAATAACACTTCCATGTTTATACTTAAGAATTAGTAGTTAAAGTTTGCTGGCATGTTTTATGTGGGCTGAGATCATGATTTCTGCAAGACTGTTATAGTCTAGCTGGGAAAAACAGTGCTTCTCATGTGAGTTTTGTCACTAAGGTTTATGCAACTGAAAATGCCTGGAGAAATCATTGGTTGTAGATAAAGGTATTTGGTTATTTGGGCCCGTTAAGGAAAGACTTAATAAATCACATTCTCTTTGCAAAATCTTGTTTGCTATACATTAAACCCACACAAAGGTAGAACAGCTGATGTGGCTGGAAGCCATTTGGATCCCATCTCTTAAACTGTGGTAAGGATTGGTATCTGAAACAGAAAACACATGGCTCTGCATCAGGACAGAGGGCAGCAGCATTCTGGTCGCAGTGGAGGAAGCTGGGGTGTAACAGTGTTTGAGTATCTTCTCATGGTATTGCAGGGAACAGTGCCAACTTTTTTCAACTTCTCTCTTGATCTAAATAGTTCTTCAGCCTTATGACCTTCATTGTCTTACTACAGGGACAGTAAAATCCCAAACATGCAGATCCCGGTATTAGCACAGCCAAGCTCCATGTAAAAAACTCACAGTAAATCAGCCTCACTGCAGCCAAACCACATGTAAAAGCAAGCTGTGAAACAGACTCAACACTGCCAAACCACATGTAAAAGCATGCTGAAAACCACCCTCCGCATAACCAAATTATGTATAAATTGGTGACGAACAACAGTCAAGGGCTGCGTGTTTATTGGAACAATGCATGGCTACGGAGAATCCCTTACACTGCTCACCTTCTCTCCCACCTTATGCCCAAGCAACTCTGTCCAACAACGCACTGTGCAGATGCACTCCCAAGGCTGGAGTTACCAGGTAGGAGAAATGGCTCCAGCAGGAATAAATACAGCACAGTGGATTGGAGATCAATCTGCTCCATATTTGAAAGGAGTGAGCAAAATAATCAAACCCAGAAAGAGCAGAAGGATAATTGGTTTTGTCTAATTCAGGTAGGACTGATATCATAGAGTTATTCTCTCTAATACACTCTGTTAACCTTTCTGACTACAGAATCAGTCAGTCAAGGGACAGAACGAAGCATCTGGTTTTTGTGCTTTATCATTCCAGCTAGAAATGATTGAGAAATATCTAAGAATCCCATTTTCAATTTCAAAAAGTCATCCTAAAAATTTTTATTAGAAGAGAAGGAGATCTGTACGAGCTGAGCTACCAGTTTACTGGTGCTTCACAACCTGAAACATGGAGAGCCTTTAAAGGGCTTTATGACACATTTTTTGTATTATCATTGCAGTTTGTTTCTTTGTGAAACAGCATTTTGGGGTTTTACAGCCTTTTTCTCACAATGGGTCTCGAAGCACCTCACGAGGGAGCTCAGTATCATTACCTCCATAGTACAGCCATAGAAGCCATAACAGGGAGACGTGAAGTGACTTGCCCCGTGCTGAGTGGGAGGTCAATGGCAGTACAGAACCCACATCTTCTGAGCCCACATTTCTAGCTGTTAAATGTTCCTCTTAGTTATCCAGAGAGGGCTTGTGTCAGAAAAGGTTGTTCACAGAAACTGGTAGAAATGCATTTAAGGGTGTGCTCAACCAGCGGGAGTTAGCTTTGCTTTCCTCTGTTTTGTTTCAACATGTTGTTGTTTAATATGCCATTAGGGTGTTTGGGAACTGACTTCTGCAGGATAATCCAGGATTCCCAGCCTTTGACACACAGTGTGCCTGCTGAAATCGGGGTCACAGCTTCCCCAGGTGTAGAGCAGAAGAAATTTCAGTGCACAGACAGTGAGAATTTAGCAAGGGACCAAACTCACATTCAGAATAAGAATGGGCATTAATCTTTTAAAATCCTACTTACTTTTCAAATTTAAATTATTTAATTAATAGATTTTTCTTTATCCATTTCCAGCTGAGCAGCCTGCCAAGATGTCAATACCCATTTGGCTAAGTTCTCTAAATGCGATATCAGATAATTTGTTTTTCAGTTACTTATTCCATGCTCACCTATGCAGTTGTGCCTAACTGAACAGTGCCAGCAAATAGAGGAGCATGGAGCCAGGCTCATACAGAGTGGTACAGGGTCAAGGCAAGGTGCATGGCTTCTCGCCCACTGCATGGCTGATATCTGTCCCACTCTAGTCACAAATGTTAGCTGTTACCAGCTGAAAAGAGGGATCAAGAGCAAGCCTCTAAGCATGTTTTACTATGGAAAAAGGCCACAAGTTGAGGCCTGCAAACAGCTGACAGGATAACTCTGCCCTTATGTTCCCAGTTTATGATATTCAGCTCGTTAAGTCCCTCTTTCACTCCCTAGTGCACCAACCAAAATAGCAGCAACCACATCATCAGCCAATGTTACCTGGGTGTCCTCCCCAGAGCAACACCAGCCCATATGGAGAGGAGGATGTGAGTATGATGAGGTCAACTCTCCACACTGCATCTGTCCTCCTGGGAGGACCTGGGCATCTCATTGTCACTGGGAGGAGCTGGCATTTCAAAGCAGAGTAGGAACTTCCTGCAATATGTTAAAATGCTTCGGATTGTCTCTAAGAGGTACCAGCTAGTGCATGCAAGATTAACATGTGACAAACTTGACTCACACGATTTTCTCAGGATTACATTGATGATAGTAGAAAGTGCTCAAAGCAATATATGAAGTAAAACAGCCCCATGTCTCAGAAGCAGTCTTTTAAAGCCCAATGACATTAAAATCACAGCACAGCAATGCGTCTGACTAGAGAGGAAGAAATAGAACAGGGCAACAAGTAAGGGAGGGGAACCACTGCTGTACATCATGGAGATCCAGGGTAAAATCCTGAATGTCAGTTTTGCTGCTGACTTGAATTGTTCAAAAAATGTAAAGAGCAAGGGTAAATAAATGAATGAAAATATTTAAATGAAAGACTTTTTTCATAAGTGATTATGCATTTGTATTCCATTCATTGTTTTTTTTTCTATTTTGTTGCTTTCTTATGTCTATCTTTATGTTTTTGCATCTCATTATCCGATGTACTTTAACAAAATATGTGAACTTAGGAACAAAAAGCCAAACAAAGCCCACATTTGCTCATGCCAAATCTTATCTTTTTAAGATAGAAGGTTAATAACGTACACAGCCACAGTGTGGTTAAAAATAATCCTTCCGTCTCTGTGAAAATTATACTTTATAATCAGCTTTTAACTAGCTCCACCACCACCAAATTCGCATGTCTATGGATATTCTTCTACTTTAAAAAGCTAAAGACTGCAGATCGTGAAGCAGATTCATATCTCCAGGAATGCTTGTTGCTTCAATACTCAATCAAATCTCTGTGGATAGAATTTGTTTTTCCCACTTGAAATCCAGTGGGAAAATCTTTCCTGGATTTCAGCAAACGCCTGAAGCCAGGGACTGATTTGGCAAGGTCAGATTGAAAGCATCTCTCCACACTTACTTAGAGCAAGGCACAGCTCAAACCCTGCTTTGTCCAGCTGTCAGAAGCCTGAAGTGGGAAGTTAGTTGAGCCTCAAAGACATAGAGATTGATCAACTAGAAATATATCCATCGGAACTTGGGAGCTGAGGTGTCTCGGGATCCTTCTCTCTAGGCTTTTCAGCAACCATCCCTGCCAGAAATACAACAAGCACCCATTCTTTTCTTAGCCCCTTTGGTATCTAGGAAGACTTGGTTTGACAGCTCCAGCTTCTGGATTCTTGTCACAGCGGCCCACTTCTGCTTGTATGCTCTTGAGATAGGAGTCAATGGGGCAGGATTTGTAAAATGCACAGGCACTGGGAGAAATGGGTTCAGAAATGCTTCAGTGGGAGCTGGGAAAAAAAATGTAATTGAACTACTCTACCCCTCTTAGGAGTCCAGGAGAGAAAACACTTGAGGATTACTTAGGACTTCAGAGCCAGATAGCTTAGGAGTTCAGAGCCACAGTGTCTGTAAAAGAGACTTGTCATGCCCTGCTTGCCTTGAACAGACTCTGGAATCAAGCGTGTGTCTGTCCCCAGATCCTCCATGGTGGGAAGGAAATCTAAAAGAGTAGTAGCACAGCCTGAGCTTTTCTTCTTGGGCAGGAGTCAGAGTCTCCTGATGTGTGAGCTGAAAAGATGAGGCGAGAATGAAATAAGTAGGAAAATCCATAGAAACCTGTTTGTGGGCAATTTTCTGACTAGCTACAGGAGGCTAACAAAATGGGACAAAATTCCCATTTCCATCTAGCCCCTCTTAAAGCCTGCAAGTGCTGGCATAATTTAGCCTTCTATTTAGGTGAGAGGAGAGGCTCACTGAATTTGTTCTTCTATACTCAGGCAGAAGAACAGAGCAAGTACAAAAAAAGTTGGTTAGGGGTTTCCTTCCCAGTTTAAAATAATCCTAACCTCATCAGTGACGTTGATACAGAGAATTTCTTTCACTTTAAGCCCTCCAATTTCTCAGCCAGTCATTAATCCTTAGGATGTGCCCTTTGCCTTCATCCCTGTTGGACAATCCAACCTATTTCTGGGCTGCCTTTGGGGCAGATAACCTCAAAATATTAGCTCTCAGGAAAACTGGATGAATTGGTTTCCAGAAGGGAAGATACGATAGTTAAAAAGCAGTGCTTATGTAAAACACTAACTCTAATTATTCTTGCTTCTGTTTTAATCTTTCGTGTTGTTTCATACAGAATTATCACATTTCCAGAAATATTTAATGACTCCATTCATATTCTTGAATGGCTTAATTTCTAAGTCTGCAACTTTTTTTCTGGGTGCTCCTGAAAACAGTTGAACCTCAGACTGTCAGCTCCTTGGAGACTGCTTTATTTTGTGTGACTTACCAACATGTGTTCTGGAAAGATCAACGCTGGACCCACGAGAGATAGGGGAAGTCTTGAAAGTGGCACTTTATTCTAGTATTTTTATAGTATTCCCCAACGGTATGTTTGCAGCAGTTAGAAAAAAAAAAAAAGAAGTAATGAAGAAATGTACATCAATCAAAGCAGCTAATCAGAACAAAATGCTGATTTCTGTCTCCTGTTCTGTTTCTTTTTGGATTGAATATAGTTGCTGATATGTATGCTGGTCTTCTAATCCTTTAATGGGGGCACAGGCTTTTGAAGACTCCCTCTCAGAGGTGCTATTACCAAATATATGCTTCTAATTTAACTTCTCATGCCATATTACAGTAGCCTGAAGCAATTGTAGGTGTTGGGTTTGTGAGAAAAGCCCAATGTTGATGTTTATCAGATGACCTTTTAAAGGGTAATGTGGGGGTTATCCATTGGCATAATTAAGACCATGTGTAGATCACTTTTCCCAGGCATTTCTTACTGGTTTTCAAAATCCCATCTATTTTTATCCAAATTCAGTCAGGTACCTTTCATCTCTGGTATGTTTATAGGCATTACAAAATGAGACTGAAAGTGTTTGTTCTTTCAGAGTAATTTCTATTTGAAATATCTAAAAAGCTTGAGTGCATAAATAAATTGTCAGCACATTGCTATTACAGGTACCAACACACTTTCTTTTATTTTTGAACATTTCAGATGTATTTAGCTGTTTACCCTTCTTCTCTCTGTTTACCCTCCTTACAAGTTTTTCCTGAAACCCTACAGAGAGAAAGGGACTTTTCTCTATGAAATTCAGCTCTTAGTGCTGAATATAGGCATCAAAACCCTAGGCTTAGTTCAGACAAGCAGTCCTTGAGCTCAGTCTCCCTTGTCAGAGGTATGACATAGGGGTTTGGTGCTGAGTGTTCAGGCAATGACATTGCAGTGATGTATTGCTACAGAGCTGCTGATATCTGGGATTTTGGTTGAATCCATTACCGCTGTTACAGAAGAGAAGGGCAGAAGATAGACCTGCCCCAGTGCTGTGCATCTGAGGTCATCCTTTTTGCTGCTTTAGAAGTTCAGCATTTTCCTGACAGTTCATTGCCCTGGTAGAGTCCTTTCTGAAGACCAGTAAATAGTGTTTCCTGCAAGTCTTTGAAAATGTGTTATTAATAATTTTTTTTTTCAAAGAAGTTCTTTGTGTCTTTGAGCCTCTGTACCATTAGCAGGGGTTGAAGAAAGGTAGCATGGTAAGATTTACTGCAAAGTGGAGTTAAATACAGTGATATAAAGACCAATACAGTGCTTAGATGTTGACTAAGGCTTTACTCACAGTAACTCTGAAGTCTTTTTGAAGATGACGTAGTGCAAGTACCTTATGAAGTCTCTATGTGTGAAGACTAGGCATTATAGGACTTTTTCAGCAGATCAGGACTTTCTTACTTGTGTTCATGCAGTATGTTGAGGTAAGTTTACAACATGGATTGTCTAAAACAAATGTATTTCCATGCAGTTAATATCGAGCACATGGTGAAATTTTGAGTTTTCAGTACCCCAAAGTTGATGTTCATTACTGGGAAAACTTAACTACTCCCCTAGAGCTGAGACAGATTTAAGAGGTACAGGGAAGCATGAATTGAAGGAACGTGGACCCAAACGTTATGTATGCGTTGCCATCACAAAGAAACCAAGGGAGTAGCAGTATGTGGTACCACAAAAGGAGATACTAATGCAGACATTTTCTTTCCTGCTGACTCACTTATGATTTTTTGTCTAATTCTAAGACACATTTTAAAGCTTGGCTTATGTCACATTACATTGTAGTTAGACTAATTACTATGTTCTTGATGATACATAGTAAAATGCTGATCCTGTATCAAAATATGGGGAGCTCACAGCTTAATTCCACTTGAAATGCTATGTCTTCATATCAAAATATGAAGCATTTTTTCCTCTGAAGGTACTAACAGGCTGTAATGATACTGCTCAGCCCTGTCAGGGCTCTCCCAAACGTGCCCACAACCCAGGGCCCCATTGTCACCCAGGACCATCTCATAAACACACACCATTTCATTACTGTACACCGTCAAGTGTTAGGCTCAGGATATGGAGGGCTCACTCACAGTCAAACTTCTGTACATTAGGCAGTGTACTAGCAGCTCCCACAAGCCCTGAATATGGTAAATGCAAAATAATGACCTCTTTACCCTTCTTCTCTTGCAGAGTTAAGGAAGTGGCACAGCTGGCACATCCTGTAGGCAGAGAACATGCACATGAGCAGTCACCATCATGCAGCCAACATGCATTTATGTGTTAAGCCACAGGAATTTAATCGTGAGGCAGAGCTTTTCATCAGCTCCTACTGCAGAGACAAAATGCTGCCCTGCTGAAGTCAGTGGCAAAGCTCAATTTGGCTGTTATACAGCCAACATCTTGTCCTTCTGCTTATTGCATTCGGAGCTGGCAAGCCTGGTGCAGGGGGTGCAGTTTGTGGTCTGACTCTTCTAGAGGAATTGGGAGCTTTGAGATTTTGGGGGTCTTTGTGGCAGTGTAATACCCATGGAGGCCAGCAGTCATTTTTTGCATTTACCACTGCAGTCATAATAGCTCCTTATCCTTGAAAGTACTACATAGTTTGAGGTTGTCCTGGGCAGATTTTGCAGTTCTCGATTATTTTCAAATAGCGTGGGAAGGGTTTATCCATAGATTTTAGTAATAACTGTTGTGAATAATGCTATCTACCCAGTTGTGCTGCTCTCCCTGCTTTTCTTCTCTGGTAGCTTGCAAAAACAATCAACATCAAACTTAGGGTGTATTTAGCAAGGGGATTTTGGACTTCTTCATGTCAATGGCAGCTTTGAAAAACTCAATCTTAGCAAACAGCAGCTAATAATAATGATAACAATAGTAGAGATAAGTCAATTCATGTCTCCCCACCCAAAATATTTACATAATGAATTAGTTAATTGTATTTTATCTGCTTCTGATGGGTGGGTTGTTAGCCTTCGCATTGCAGCAGACCTGGGGGAGCTCTTGGGCACTCTAATGCCAAGAATATGTGTTATTTCATATTCTGTTATTTACTTTGAGTTTAAGGTGGTGAGAGGAAGTTCCCAGAAAACAGCTGTAAGCGTTCTCACAGCAAGCAAGTCTTTTCAGTGCTTGAACATCTCTCATTAAAGGAGTAAAAAAAATCCCTCTATCTGCTTTTTGTAGTTCAGTCGTTTACCACATATCTAGACAGAAGCCTTTAAAAAAAAATCCAAATGTTAGAGCGTACAAGAAATAATTCCTGTGTCATTTTATCTGTCTAATTGGGCCTAAAAATAGCCTGTGGGAAGGAGGACCAGAAGCCTTGAGTGTCTGAGGCAATTTGCATCAATTATTTCCCAATGTACCAGTCACAAGTGAAAGCCCTTGCCTGAGTGCCTCCATTAGCCAGGTGTCAGAGCTCTCTCTGTTTTCATTTCAGGCTTTTTGCTGGGAACAGGGTGTGTGCGGGCTGAAAAGCACTGAGGAGGAACTGAGGCCATACCTGATCCTGGGGGGTGCCCAGAGCAGCTCTGCAAGCAAGGTTAGCGCCTTTGCTCCTCTGTCATCACCAGTCCCTGAGAGCAATCACCACCCACCAGCAGTTCCTCAAGATAAGACCGAGCCAGCTGGGAGAAGAAATCCTTTGATATTTCCCTGCCTCGCTGAGTAAGTATGCCGTAACAATAATACTTTGAACTTTTACAGCAACTTTTCATACCAGGGGCTGAGTGCTCTACAGACATTCATTCCCTAAGCATCATACCACCTATGGGAGGAAACTATTTTTTCACTGTACTTCTACAGGCCAGATCCTCCAAAGGGCTTAGCACCCGTTTTGTCTACGCTAGAGATCTTTTTTTCTTTGTACAAAGGAAGCATCAGGGCTAGTATCAAGGTTGATGCTTTAGACACACATGCCCAACATTAGTAAGGTCTGCACAACACCTGCCCTCAAGTACTTATGCCCTGGACTTCTTCTGGTGTGCCCCATAAAGCTGAAACTCTTGTTAACTGCTTGTCTCCTGTTTACAGCCCACGGGGAACTTCATGAGCTCCTGATTCTGTTGAACAAAGGAAATATTTGTCAAAACAGCACTGATCTTTATGTTGTCTGAGCCACGTTGTTGGTTAATGTCAAATGCTATGTGAAAAGTAGACATGCTTGTTTTGTTCATCATCAGAACTGTTTTCTATGATGCTCTAATATTCGGAAACAGAGCAAAAGTGTACTTGACACAGTTACATACAAACATACAGTAGATAATTTTGGAAGAGAAATGCTATATCCCAGATTGACATTGTGTTTTGATTTGTAAAGCATGCAACATGATTCAACTGATGCCTTCAGATCTCACTTCTACTGATGCTACTGAAAATCAATTAATTCCCTTGGCTTGTTTAATTCTTAGACACTGTAACTATGTTGGTTGAGCCTGGGAAATGCAGTCATTAGCTGTTCTTGTTGCTGAAGTATGCTAAAGCCTTTGGTCATTCAAATCCCATGAATTCAAGGCAAAGTAGTATTCATAGGCTTGTTGCACTGACCCCAAAAGCTGAAAATTGAGAAGTAAACTTCAAACCTACAGTTGCTTATCTGAGCCAAAGTTCTAATCTTTTGAGATTTGCCCATCACAAATTTTAAGTGCAGAGTGGGGAAAAAAAGAGGAAATGCAGACTGACAGACTGATAGCCAAGCTAAAATTTGTCAAATATATCATCTCTTCAAATAAAGCAAGACTAATGTGGAAAATGGGAGGCAGGGTGATGACTGGTTGTTCTTCCTTTAATGTGTACTCCTGGGAAAAGAGAAAGACACACCGAAGTCTGTTATTTAAAAAAATAAATAAAATACTAAAACTGTTTAAACAGTCTTTGAAGTGCTGGAAAGATGTGCCCTCCAAATCACTTTCTTAACTTTTCCTGAAATTCAGTAGCTACATTTTTCACAGCTTGCATCTCAGAGAGGACCAGCAAAGATAACTGGGCACATAAGAATAACACTGGACTGGTATGTAAGGCAGGTGTTAATCTTCTGCCACATGTATAGGTATGTAATCACTTTGGAGATAGTCATTCATTTTACAGCAGTTTAAAGACCAAACTTTCTGTGCAACTCTGAACAGTTTATAGTTTAGCATTAGGTCTCAAAAAAGTCCTCTTAATTAAGATGAAAGAAACTCATGTAAATCAGCGTAGCCTCGCTTCCTTGCAACTCAGACTGTGTCTGAGCATGAAATGCACCAGTGTACATCAGTGTCCTCTAACTAAGCTCCTCTGCCACTGACACCAAATGGTGATCGTCCTCCCTCTGGACAGCCATTGCATCAATAAGGCAACCCAAGGTGAAATGACAGAAATCAATCTGCCACTCGTTAGTGAGATGAATAGAATCACTGGAGAGAGAATTTGATGGAAGAGTGGGAAGATGTGTTACAAATTAGATAAGAGGGATCGAAGGAGGAAGTTTGCTTTTTTCAGATAGTTTAGAATAAACTTTGTGCAATGCTTATCCAAAAGTACTCCAGTGTTACACATATTCTGAGTGTACATGCTTCTAGATAAATAGGGTTCAGAGAAGACGTCTCATGCCAGACTGAAGTGAAGCAGGTGCTTTTATGTTTTCAGAGATTTCATGAAGTATTTAGCTTTAAAATAAGAAAGATTATATTTTTCATATAATGGACAGTAGCATATATATAGGTGCACTGAAGTTGAGCCACTGTGCTTGCATAAATATTGTACAAATAGAAGATATTTGAGTTAACACTTCCTTGTGCTCAGAGATACACGAATGCACACAGATAGCATGCACATAATTGCATGTGAGCCATTTATAAGTATTTGTTTTTCTTTTTATTTCCAGTTAGTATACTCCTGTGTTTGTAGCCCAGACTGCTTGCCAGGAGCAAAAAGTGATTTTTCCATCAGCAGAATTAAAGTGACAAGGAAATTTTTCACTCTGGACACAATGACAAGGATATTAGTGAAGTAGTTTTGGAGCAGCTAGTGGGGGCACAGATAGGGCATGGCTGTGATGGGTACCTTGCATTTTTCAAAACACAAATATGGCTCTGCTGTTTCTGGGACATGGGCCAGCTCATTCAAATGCAGCGCTCAAGAGATGGAGAAAAGGCAATTTGCCACAACACCTTTTCCATCTTGCTGCCTAGCTCACTGCTGCAGTTACAGATGGCCAACATTTGTGTCTTAAACATTTATCTTGCAAAACATAGACATCTATATAAAATGTACTTAGTGGTGCAAAATATTTGCCTTAAATTTAAATTTTCATCTTGTTTCAATCTTAGAAAACATTTTGAAATTTCAGATGTTGTTTTTTCTCCTTTTTGTCACCTTCCTTCCGTCTCACACTCTGTTTCTGAATACAGTAGGTGTTTGCCAGCTGTAGAGGATTCTGAGTGAAGGCTTCAGTTTCTCTTTTTGTCATTTGATCATTGTTGAAAGCTTTACCTGTGCTGCTGGTAGACTTCATTCAGACTTTATCAAAGGCTCTCAGCATCCTGCCATAGCTCACCATGAAGTAAATATATAGCAATTGAAAAAATGTGTTAAAATCAGCTTTCTTTTTTCTTTACCCATTCTGTCCATTTTGTGACGCTTGCAAAATTACAAAATAGATATAAAAATAAGCATTTGTTTTTTTTTTTTTAATTTGGGCATTAGTGTTTTTCTTTCAGCCAGTAGCAGATGGAAATGATTAGCAGAAAAGAACTGAAAAATTTTACAAATATTTTGGGCAAAAGAATGCAAGTTGTCCCAATTTGAACCCTGTGAAATATAAATGGCTTCAAAGTGAAGCAGCTCTTTGAAAGACTCTGCTAATTATCTCCGTGCCTTGTACATGCAAGTCAAGAGTGGGAGCTTGACAAGCTTTGGCTGAAGAGCAGGGTTTCAAGTTCACAAAAAAACAAGAAACCTCATCTCCTCATCTTTTCCAGAGCTGGGCTGCGTTCCTAGTCAGACCAAACTGAGTAGCTTTCAAATTCCTGGTGAGCTGGCATTTTGGAGAATCTTTTATTATGAGTACAGCAGCACATGTTGCTGTTGAAACAATGCTTGGTCCCTGGGAGCTCCAACCTCCTAGGTCTGCCACAGCCCTCAGAGACTCAAGTTGTGAATGTTTGGCTGCTGAGTGTGTTTGAGATGCGCCATTTTTTCTATCAGAATTCGTTGCTAGGCTCAGTGACAGCATAGAGAATTCAAGACAATTTGCTCCTAGAGTGGAGTAGATTGGTGTTTTACAGCTCAACTTTGCTTTCTTAGAAAAGGCTAATTCACCCCTGTCCTACATTGGCTGGACTTTGCTCCCGGAGGTTTATAGTAGTGAAGATATTTATTAGAAAATGGCATTGAAGTTCTTCATTAATTTCCGGTCTCATATTGCTTTTGCTTTATTATTTTATAGAGACAATCTCATTAAGCTCCTGCAGAGGTACTGGGAGAAAAGGAACTGATTCTGAGTATACTTCCAAAAGGTTTGTGTGATGTTAAGGAAAAACATTACTAAGAGAAAGAGCACACATCCTGTACTGAGTATGCATCTCCATCAGGTAAACCTACAGAGAAGTGCTGTTTTGACTCACAAGCTGACATCAGGTTTTTATCAGGGTCTTACTGTGACACATAGGGATGAAGTTTTCTGAACTGGAAGCACCTCTACCAAGCTGCTCTTTACTTAGCATCTGAATGATTTATACTGTGTATATAAGGTGGCTAATGGCTGTATTTGCCAGCTTCATATAATCAATGGCTACTACAAGCAACTGACGCTTTCTTGGCCATCCATTTGGGGATCCAAGAGGCTGCCAGCGGTCAGTCCCTACCCTGCTACCCGCAGCAGCATGAGGGCTTGGCTGTGCAGGAGGAAGCGAGAACAATCAGCAGGGAAATACAACCCAAAATAACCAGCTGGCCTACCACGATGAAAGGTCACTGCTTGAAAGCTGCTGTTTGAGAGCGGGGAGTGAAAAAGAGTGAGCAAGCAAGGGAGACTCAATGCCTCCATGGTTCCAAAGAATTCCTTTTTTTGTAAGCAAAACAATGCTGGAGAACAATGCAAATACTTGCAGTGCTTTCGAGGCAGGAGATTTCTTTTCTTTTTTTTTCCCCCTTATAGAAAGTAAATTGGAACTCCTTCCATAAACAATAGGCATTGGCTACAGAAGAAAGTGTGAGCTTTTGCAGAGTTTTAAAAATAACCAAAAGTAAGGAGCATATTGGCAAAGCATTCTGTTTTCTCAGAATAGCAGGGAAAATGCAATGCAGCCTCAACACTTGAGGAAGAGAAAGGCTAAGAAAGCAGATTGGGAGACATAATGTGGTAAACTCTGAATATGCCAGATTTTGTTTTAGAAGCCAGTGTTCGGTGTTAGGTTACCTCGTGATGGGAACAGTGATATGGATTGCAGGCTTTGCCAGCTCTTTCCCCAAACATTTAAAATCTTTCAAAATATTGTTCTTCAGTAGACCAGTTTATTCCAACTAATTATACTGACTGCACTGAGTCCCATTTCAATTTGGTGCTTAAATTTGCCCAAAGCTGAATATTCATGAATTCCAGGCAGAATCGTGGCTTGCTCCTGGAACAGGGTGCAAGAGCACAGCACAGACAGTAGAAACAAGAACCAATGCAGCAACTTCAGCAGCTTTAGCTTCTCAATGTCATATGCTTTGCCCTATCTAGGACTAAGAAAAAAGCTCTGTTAGTCATGTTACCTGATTCCTGACCTCTCTAATTACAGCAGTGCTAGTGTTACGGCAGCTGCAGTTGTGATGCTGGAGAGGGCTCTTGTGCTTGTAAAGCTCATTTGGTTTTCTGAATGAAAATAAGCTACCCAGTATGCCCCAATATACAGCAGTAAAGCACTGGCTACAGTAGAGGATTTGGTGCTTTCAAACAGAATTTTTGTTCTTTTACTGTAGGTGAGCCTCCAATGATGTAATAGTCACAAAAATGTCAATGTTACAGCCAAAAAGCCCTTATCTGATATTTGTGGAGAAATAAGAGACACCGATATTTTTGTGTTGGTGATCTGGCTTGACAAATGCAAGTTTAATTACTCTGTGTAGGTTTGATTTGGACAAAGTGGTAGTATGATTCTGTCTTTCCTTGTCCCATTGGAAATACAACACTGCTGAGAAACAATTGAAGTTTACAGATATTTCAATATTAGTGTTCACCTCTCCTGTCCCTTGCTGCTTCCCATCAGCATGTGCATCTTAGTTTTCCCTTGGCTTTTGCATATGAGCTTCTTTGAAGTCCAGCATGACTTAGAATGACTCTTGGGATATGTGTTTTGTCTTGTAAAGTTTCCTGGCAAACTGCTAGTCTGCACCAGCTAAAGTTCACGGCAGCTGGCCATCTGGACCTCTTCCATAGAGCTTTACTCCAAACAGAGGTGTCTGTAAATAGGTTTCTTTAAAGTAAACCTCAGAGAACTAGGTAACTGAAGGGATTGGGATTCAGAGCCTCTGATGGCATGTTATGCTCCACAACTGACGTGAATCCTGGACATGGCTGTGACTGGTCTCCTTGCACAGTGATCCTTAACTTCAGAATCAGACACTTTTCTGCTCAGGTCAGAACAGAGGACTTCCTCCAGAGTCCCTCCCTTGGGTTTCTATGGATGTGTGCACATCTGCACCCATCCTCCTTGGTCAGTAAGAGAGAACTGATCTCTACTTTGTTAGAATAAAATTTGGGTAGAGCTGCTCTGTCAAAATTTGTGATTCAGTGTAGGCTTCAGAGGCAGTCTAAAGGCTTCACTCAAATCTCTCCCAGGCTGGCATAGCATAAAGGACAGCCCAGCTGTTGGGTGGATGTGCGCAAGACTCTGCTGAGCCCATGACCAGCTGAGCACCTTTTCACCGCTTGGATGGAAACTGGGCAACCCCTGATGTATGGGGAAATTGTCTTGTCCAGCCTCTTGGTGAGGCAAAGTATCCAGAGACTCATGGGATATGGGTGCATGCTCAACTTAATCAGAAGGGCTAATGATCTCACACATTCAGAGATAAAATACCACAGCCCCAACCTGAACGAATGCAGTTATAGGGGCCTGGCTGCTAGGAATTAAGGTAGTTTCGATAATTAACTGTAAAAGTAGGGTAAAGAGCACTGTACTCTTTATGTAAGACCCAGGGCACCATGCCAGGTTGTCGCTGCCAGATTTGGAAGTATTCAGCGTTTTGTATTCATGATGGAAACTTTTGAAGAATAGATTTCAGTTCTCATGAGTGACTCCTGGTATTTTGTACCCTGTCATCATGGTAACCTGTACTCCTTTTCTCCTCACTTCCGTATGCAAGACACTGAAGAAGCAGCAGGAAAATTCTGGTTTGCACTGAGGGAGTTGTGGCAGACAGCACAGCTTGCATGGATGTCTCAGCAACCAGTCTGCAAGCTCCAGCAGGACCCAAGGTCTGTATACACTTGGGCATCCCAAAAAATGTGCTGTAATGTTTGAGACCTAAGGGACTCAGCAGTGTCGACTCTGAGAATAGCAGTGATTTTCAACAATCTCTTCTTCTGTCTACACTTCCAATGCTCAGTCTGTCTAATTACTTCTGGGTTCTTGCCCATCGCATCATGAAATGCTTCAGAGGTTAAAGAATGAAAAAAAAAAATCAAACCATGGTCCAAACCTCAGGAGGAAGAAGGCATCTGTCAGGGCAAGCTCTTACCAGAAATGGTATAAAGAATTCTTTTCTACTAAATCTTTCAAATCCGTAACTAGTTCAAAGACACCTCACAGTCCTCCTTATTAGAATAGCAAAAGAACAAGTGAAAAGCCTTCAACATAACTAATTAAAAGCAGTAGCTGTGTGTGTTGTGGTGTGTCAGGAATTTGTATGTTTGAATTACTCTTTTTGCATTCACCAATGGTAGAAGAAAATTCCTTCCAAGGTGGTAATTCTGCCCCTGTGTTGAAATGTGAACAAAAGGAAACTTTCTCCGTTGGATTTGGATTTATTCCCATCGTTTGTAAATAGTGTTAACATAAAGATAATTCATGACACATTCATTAAATGCACTACAGTGAATGATAAAAGACCTTAAGAGCTCTCAGAAGGCAGTTTGCTCTTTAACATAGTGTGGGTTTTTTCTTGAAGGTATATCCTTGAAAAAGTATTTGAGAGCAAAAAAAAGAGTTAAAACAGCACTGCAGTTCCCTGGGTAGAACATAGAAAATTGACATGCAGCTGTGCCATTCACCTGCAGCACAACTATCAGTGAAGTGAAAAGGACAGAGCACTGCAGTAGCTCTTGCATTTAGCAAACACTGCAATAATGACAACAAACATCTCCCTTTTCCTGAGTACAGAGATAGGGCTGGGGACAAAAAATAACCTCCAGGATGCCAAGGAGGGTCTTGATATTTCACACAGCCAGCTCTCCTCCTGAACCACAGCAAATGCAATGCCTAACCCAGGATGGCCACCTCTCACTGATTTCAGGGAAGGATAAGTTGTGTCTAGCCACACTGCCAAATTGATTGCTTGGGTCCCACTGAAACTCATCCTTGGCTGCTGCACTTGTGCATTCCTTCCCCACTCATCCCTTGTGCGATCTCTGCAGGGCTTTCATTACCAATCAGTCTTTTCCACTTTTTAAAAACTTCCAATGAAGATCCCTTGACATTTACAGCCTCCCCAGAGCTCCCCAAGCTTCGTGTTACACCTGAAAGTTTTCACTGCCTGAATCTGGCCTGCACTCCAGCTTAAGGGAAAAACTGAATGGTGCTTAAGTTTTGGAGAAAGTCTGGAGCCCTCAGCTGTAAATTTTTCTTGTGTTATATGTCTTCAAGGTCCATTCATATTTTACCTTGCAAATGACAAAACAACGCTGCTATTTATTAATAACAATGTTGCTCTTATAATTTTGATTGAAAACCAATGGTGTAGGGGTGATGATCGCTAAATATGACTCCTATGTGCTCCCCAGGGCCTGGGCAGAATGAGGCCGAGTGCGGTGCTGGGATGTCCCCGATCCTCCCACGGATATCAGCAGCTGCCACACCTGGAGTCTGCAGCAAAGCTCCTTCCTCCAGAGGCCAAGAGCTGAGCCTACTGTTTCCAGCAAGGTAATCATGTTCCCCAGGCAATAACAAGCACTTCCTAAGAGCAGCTGTTTAAGGTGGCTGGGAAGTGATGAGAAGAATGTGGTTAAAACTTTATGCCATCAATCTGGTTTCTGCATGTAGTGGGGAAGAGCTACTTTTTTAGACAAAATATCACACAGATGCTTGGTAGTTTTTGTAATTCATGTTTGTGTTCTAAACATAATCTCCTTGTGCACTACTTGTTATTTTTCCAAAAGGATACAATAGGGAAATGGTGCTTCTTCAGGGAGAGCCATATTTTTAGGCTGTTCGAAATGCAGAGAATATGTCTTAAGGCCCTGTAAGCACAATTACACGAGAAACCAAGCACCCTCGGGTTTGCACTGTAGTTAGGTCCAACGCCGATTCCTTCTGCGTTCAGAGGGCATGGTGTGAAGAATGAAAGGAGCACATCTGAGGAAGGTGCATTGAGCACAGTGCAGCAAAAGACTTGTCTGCAACCTGCAGACACTGGCCTTGCTACAAACTGGTCTGCTGTTGCCATCTACTGGATAAATCCTCCTGCGTTCTAATTTGACGATGAAAAGAGTGTTCTTATTAAGGAAATACTTGTGGTTTTTTTTTGTGTTTTTGCAGTCCACTTCTTTGGGATTATTTATAGTTTCCTTCTCTCTTGGGTAGCTTTCACTTGCAGTAGGAGTCTTAAAAAAAATAATTTCCATTTCTTAAGAATCCCGTGGCTAATCCTTCTGTAAAATGTAAGAGCACAGAGTATTTTGGGACAGGTCAAATCTCATGCTTGCCACCAGCCTTAAGGCAGACAGATTGCTGGTTGCCATAGGCATCCCTAGCACCTTGTCATCAGGTCACAGTCTGAGCTACAAGGTGTAATTCCCATGGCGTTAAATCCGGTGCTGGTGGCTGATCACCTCCAGCTTGTGGAATTGCATGGATCTGAGCTAGAGCTAACAGTGGCAAAAAGGTTTTAGAAAATGTCTTTGCTGTTGACAGGGTTTTAAAAACTCATACTCAAAGTTGAAGTCAATGGGGTGTGAATCCACCCACACCAAAGCTGAGAATATCAGGACTCGTGACTGTTCTGTCTCTAAGCTCCACTTACACTGTCTATAAACAGTCCTGTAACATGCCTTTGAACACCAGAACAAGGAATATTTAAGACCCTGGCCAGAGGTGC
This sequence comes from Numida meleagris, assembly GCF_002078875.1. Classification (NCBI taxonomy): domain Eukaryota; kingdom Metazoa; phylum Chordata; class Aves; order Galliformes; family Numididae; genus Numida; species Numida meleagris. The sequence continues at coordinate 12,803,710 of NC_034411.1, read as the reverse complement.
TATGGGCTTTTTCAGGTAGCACAGGGAATTATCACTGCCACTTCACCAGGTGGAGGAGGTTTAAAGGCAAGAAGTGTTAGCCTGTGTTTAGATAGCTAATTGGCTTCTGATTGGCTCAGTATGGGGACAGACACAACTCATATCTTCTACAAAGCTATTACTTAAACATCCTCTGTTAACCTGTATATTCAGCTTCACTGGCAGAGCTAAACATCTTCATTTATGCTGATCCATTGATTGAAACTAGCATACACAGATCCCGAGCATCTACTGTGGCTTCTACGTGTTTTCACATGAAACAACAGATGTGGCAACCTCTCTGTGTCATGTCCTTCTTTTGAACCCCATTCCTTTTTCATTCTACTGCTACTTTTCTTGTAGATATCAAACACTGCATCAGCATGTGTTTTGATCCTGCCAAGAAAACTAGTGAATAAGTAATTGCTGCTCAGCTCAGAAGAGGTGCCTGTGACCCATTTTACCCTCCATGCAAGGACTATTTTTATCAATTACTCATTCACAGATCTCTTAAACTACATCTTCAGGACATACGTATTTCTCTTCAGATGCCTGTCTTGGAACAGCTAAGATGCTATGGGAAAGCTTAAAGTATTAGCCTGTCTGCTGTTTTCAATCTCCTACTTTGTACTGGGATAACAAGGTGTTCAAATGGGTTCTGACAGGCATTCAAACATCATCTCTCCAAGCAGACCTGTTTTTTTTTCTGGTTAAATGTAAAAGAAAGCTTTCAACAGTACTCCTAGCATGGAGTTACTTGGCTGTTTAAGTGGAAAGTGGCCTGCCAGCTTCTATGAGTAGAAAGGCTCTCAGGAGTTCATTGTACCACTGATAAGCACTCCCCATTTAAGTCTTGGTGCTGTTGTGTTAGGTAAATATGAATCTAAAAATGCTCTTAAAGCTAAAGGTATGCCTTCCTTGATGCATCAGATCATTACTGCAAAGAGATCCACTGGCAGAAATCTACAAGAGCAAATTAATCCTGGATACATTTAAGAAGAAATGGCTCTCTCTTCAACACAATTGTCTGCATTCATTTATCTAAGTAGATTTTTGTCATATATATAAACTGTACCTGGGGTTTTGATCCCATTACAGCAAATCTAACTGTTCTAGTGGATAAGCAACAACAGCAAATCTATAAGCAAGGGTTTAGGTGTGTAATCAAATATCATTTTCACTTACCAAGATTTAGCTGTTTTCGTCAAGCAAACTGCTCAGAGACCATATAACAAAATAAACAGTTTCCTGAGATACATGTATAAGTTCTGCATTTTAAGCATGCCATTCTCATTGCCTGATATCATTCAAACTCCTGTTATGATGGACAGGAGTTTCTGCATGCACTCTTTCTACCACATCTGCCCATCTCTACTCCTACTGCTGACTAACTGTTTTGGTCATGCTGAAGCTGACCTCTGAAAAGCTGTAATCTTTGAACCCGAGAGTAACAGCTGAGTTCTCTACGAAGACATCTATCATATAAAAGAAGAGGATGGAACCAAATAATCATATTTTGTTCCCTGCATGAGGCAGGACCCCCACCCCTACCAAGTCCTACTTTCCAGCCTGGCAGTGCTGACCCAGCTAGGTTAAAGAGCTTCAGACACCATGTTTCTGCAGGCTATCATTTCCTGTAGATTCTTATGCTGAAAGTCAAGGTAATTAAAAATGTGTGCATGTAAAGCTATTTAAAAGGATCAGTAAACTGTGACAAGTTTGAGTTTACTGCCAAGATCTGATCCCAGAACTACTGCCTGACACAATGCGCTTGTCCAAAGGGACCATGATTCAAGTGCCGTAGGCAATGATGCTAAGGAAAAACTCTAGATTGCTTTTATTCTTTGGTTATTCTTAAGGTATCCAGCTAATTTATTTAGATGTTACGTTACTGAGTTTTAATATTTATATTTATTTCTGGGAATCTTACGATCTATTTATTCTTAAGGTTAAATTTCCCTGTCCAGAACAGGTATCCAAAAAGTCCTCCCAAGCACAGAAAGCATGCTCAGGTAGGAAATGCATTGTATTGTAGGAATATAATTCTGCATGGGATCTGCCCACTGAAAATTGCAGGGACCACTCATCTTTTCTTCCCCCTCCATCTTCCCACCTCACCTTCAAATACACAGGGCATTCAGTATTGTTTGCTAATTATTTTGATCCTGTCCTATTCTATTTAAGCTTTCAATTGCCATGATGTAACATTTGGACAACTTGTCTGTTGTTTTGCGTAATGCTTTTTGGGTTGCATCCATACTGCTACTTGACGTGCAAGTTGTATTGGTGATATTCTCAAGGCATGTCCTCAATGTGTCTGTTGTTATTTTGCCATTTGTGATGCCCTAGGTTGGCTTGCCCTAGTTAGATCTCTGATGTAGAGGACCTGACTTGCCTCATATGGAAGTCTGCACTCGCTGCAGAATGGCTTATCCTATCAAATTCCTGCAATAGGTTTCTATGGTTCTGCTCCATAAAAAAGGGCTGATGTGGCTCCTGGCAAATTCTATTTCTTCATCAATGTAAAAAATATTACTTTTAATACTTAATACTATTTTAAAATACTGCTTTTCAAATTTTGAAAGGTATTCAAAGTCATTTGTTTGGCTTTAATGTTTTGTTTCCTGATATTTATTGCTTCATAATCACCATCCCTGGAGGCGTTCAAGAGCAGTCTAGGTGCGATACTGAGGGACATGGGTTACTGGGCATGGTGGGGATGGGTCGACTGTTGGATTAGATGACCTTATTGGTCTTTTCCAACCTTAATGATTCTGTAGTTCTATACCTGAACGATATTGTCACTGCATTTCTTCCATCATAAATAAGAATTTGCCAGCTCCCTTTGGTAATTTTCCTGATGGTGCTGTCCCGCAGAGCCTCCAGTGACCTCTCCAAGGAATGGTGGGGAGAACTGCTTTACCAGAATGGTTACAACAGGCATGTGGAGAAGGCCAACAGAGTTTTTATCTGCACCCTCAGCCTCAGTCAGCATGCTTTGATGGCTGTTTCCCTACAAGAAAATCTTGTACCATACAATTGCTACTGGAAAGCAAACAAGAGGAATTGCACTTCTCTCCAACAGATGACTTCTCATCCCTTGCAGCATCAGAAGCAGAAATCCCTGCATGCCCAGCTCAATTAGGTTCAGTGCAAGCTGGTTTAGATACCTAAATACCAATGGAAAGCTTGGATGCAAGCTATGCACAAAAGTGACAGCTTTCTCCCAGCACAGCAGAGCTAAATTTCCCCCAGGACAGCAAGGACAGTGGAAGAAATCAACCTTCCCCAGCTGGAGCAAGGCTGCTGCAGCTTGCGTGAGCTGTCACACGGCCTGCAGGACAGGAAGGCCCTTTCCATCAAAGCATAACTGCTCTGGGAGAGCCTCTGCAGGAAAGCCAGAACAATGGAACACCAAAGTAACCTTGCTTCTCCAGGCAGATTTGGGGATAAAACAGAGGAGGAGTGGCGCTGGCTTGATGCCACAGCTCTGCATGCAGTGAGGATGGAGAAGCTGCGATAACATGTCTCCTTGGATGAGGCTTTAAAAATATGGCCCTCACTTTCTTGTTATTTTTTCAAGCATTACATAAATGTTCCCCTTAAAAGGCCAAAGGCAGATGTTTTCTTAGGACAAGGAAGTCAGGAAGAGGCAAAGCAAGCAAAAACATCTGATAAGTCTGGGAAAAAAAAAAAAAACAACCCTTGGCTAACTTATTTTTCCCCCTCTTAAACAGTCATGTTTAAAGCACACTGCAGAGCTCTGCCTAGAGGAAAAGCAGAGCCAAGCACTGGACAATAACACTCGCTTTCTGGTAAGGAACACTGTCCTCGTTGCCTCCCTGTGGTAACTCGGGAAGTCCCATCCTCTGCCAGCCAGGAGAGCTGGCTGAAAGCCCCTGCCAGCAGCTCCTAACGCAGCACCTGCATGCTGGCAAAGCGGGGTTTGCAGTGCTCCTTGGGTTCGGGGAAAGGGCAAGCAAGCCACTGTCACTCACAGGAAGCGTCCGGTCCCCGAAGAGCGTGGCAGAGGCTTCATCCGCGCCTTGGGGTCTGCTGGGAGCGGACCTTGTGCTTCCCTCCGAGCATCCCGGAGGACAGCCGGGCCCGGCCGAAAGCTCCAGGACTTGCGGGTTTGGGGATTTGCAGTTGGACCGCCTTGTCACAAGGTGGCAGGGACGTGACACTCTCGGGCAGGCTCCCGTTCTAAGCCTCACTGCTTCCCTTACCTAAAAAGAAGGGGAGTTATCAGCAGTTCTTTGTCGTTTTCTTTGCAGCAGTCTTTGGGATAGCTCAAAGGGAGGATTAATAGTTATTTAAAGTTTTCATATTCTACCGTTCCGCACTAAAAAAAATAAAAGAAATAGCTTTGCTTCCTTCTGCCTGAAAGCCACGGTGTGACATCGGAGAGTGAAGTTGTGTTAGCTCTGACTTCCCAGCGTGGATGCACAGCTTTGGGCTCTGATAGCAAGCATTTGCACACATATAGGGCCAATTCCTCTCTATTGGTGCGCTTCCCACAGCTTTCACCCCTTCACATGTCTGGAGTTTTTGTGATTTTACCGCTGTGCTCTCTCAAGGACATTGCAGACTGCCATGGCAGGGAGTGGAATCCCACCTGGTAATGATAAGATAAGATTTGTGTTAATGAGCTACTAACAACCTGCAGGTAAATGTTGAGTTAATCACTGGAGCCCAGGCTGATCATTGTCTCTTTATGCCTCTTCCCTGGCAGTCTTTAGAGACAGGATTGTCAGGTTTTTAATCTGATGTGCATGCAGCGAGAGATTACTTTGCTGTCATTCTGCAGAAAATGTCCCTATCGTGCAGCAGGAGGTAACAGTAACAAATTGCTGACATACAAATTCAGCTTTGCACAAATAGCAGTGCAGGATGCCTGCTGGTCCGAGCAGTAACCAGACCATTGCGAATGAGAAGAATCGACACAGGAGAAGGAAACGAGCTGAAAAATGTATCCAGGTAGAGCAGGTAGCATTATAAAGCAATTATCCACAAGCTGCTGTTCACTGAAAAATATTTGGCTTTTTTGAGCACAATAGAGCACCCCAGAAGGTGCTTTTGTGGGTCAGATGAGTATGCTTCATATCTCATCCTGAGGCTCCCTGAGATTTGTTTTCTTTGTGAGCTGAAACTCACATTTTGATATATGCCAACAAAGAGTAATCAGAAGTTTTGCCAGTTATCCAAAGCACAGACTGCTGCAGACAAACGAGCTTGAGCCCTTACCCCTTTCCTGGGGTGTAATGAAATACCTCATGCTTCTTCTGTCTCTCTTGTGGCAGCTTCTGATCACTGCTTTCAAGAGAGTCCCTGATTTAGCTCAGGTGTTTAACATCAGTATGAACTTTCCTGGGAAAAGCCATCCCAGCCCCAAGTCTGCTGGTAGGGAACACCTCCAGGTCTCAGGCAGAGCTCCTGAAAGTGATTTTAGTTCCTGGTGGATTTTGGATGGAAAGGTCCCACCCCACCTTCTGGAGGAACATCAAAGAAATTGTCAGAAGAAAGTAAAGGTCTGCTACATGCCCTATTTTCTGTGGTGGTTTGTTGTTTGTTTGTTTTTGTTTTTTTCAATTTTAAGCGTGATGAACTTAAGCTGACTGCAGATTTCTCACCAGCTGAACACACTGAGGCATTTATTCCTGCTCGCATCCTGGAGGAAAACTTTTCCTTTTACCAAATCCCAAATGTTCACATCTAGGCTTGAAGTCCAACATCTGAACTTTGTGCTGGAGCCTGTGAGATCTATGGGTCAGAACAATAGACTGATTTGAAAGACTGCGTTAAGCTACCACTAAGTGCATTTCTCTGTTCCTAGGAGCCCTGTTGTTCACAGCCATGGCAACTGGAAAACTCACGGCATGAAAGAAACAGCACCACAGAAAGCCCTCTGCCAGTGAATGGGAAGTATATATATGTATAATAGAATCATAGAATATCCTGATTTGGAAGAAACCCATAAGGATCATTGAGTCCAACTCCTGGCTCCACAAAACACCACCCAAAAACCAGACCTCATACAGAAAAGCAGCGAGTTATGCACAGCCAAGCCCAAATCCAGTTTTGAGGGATTTTCCTCCAGAGGACAGAGATAGTCTGAGATAAGAGTACCAGCAGAGTCAGGGATGTGATTTGCTGGAGCTCTCTCTCCCATAAGCCTTTCCTTCACACTTACTTCCCACCCACCATGTCACATGGCAGATTTCTGCAGGTACCAGCATGGCTGAGAACCCCCTGGTGAATTTAGTGCCCAGGACAGACAGACGGATGAGCTCTGTGTTTATTTCCACATAACAGCTTGTCAGTTTAACAAGGATGGCACTGCAAAATCAGAGAAAAAATATGTCAGATTTACCCACTGCGTGTCTGTATTGCATTGAGGAGGAGTTCATTGCTCTTTTCCTTTGACAGGACATCCTTAGCCCGTAGCTCTATTTTCACACTGCTAAAGCTATGTTAAAATCATCGAGGGGTCAGCTGCAAGCCTGCAGCACTGAGGCAGCGCACCTCTAAATACAGGCTGGTGGCTCTTCGCACTTACAGGAGGGTGGGAAAAGCATCTCCAGCAGCAGACTGCTGGGTTTATTTGGCGTATTCATAATAGAAAAATGGGCACTGAATAAAAGATTTAAAAAATGCACTTATTGTCTGTGATCATGTTGCCAAGTTCCAGCCTATAGCTACTTGTCACCCTATACTGAAAAGCTGGTAGACCTTTAATTTTAGCCTCTTTTGTTCCCCATATGCCAGATGCAATTATGTGTTTAGTCCATTTACAGAAGGCATTTCCTAACCCATTTTCTTTCATATTTTCAGAGAGAAGCGTGTGCTTGCAGAGCACAGGCTGTGTGCAGCTGCAGGTCAGCACTCAGCAATCACTGCAGGAAGACCCCTCCTCTCCTCCTGCAGGGGGATTTGCTGATCTGGTAGTGCTGTGTGGAAGGGCTGCGCTGACTCCGTGGGATGGGGCTGTCTAACAGACGAAGTGCGCAGGATTTGCATTGACCGATGCCTGCGTGGCTTCAGAGCTGTTTATGGATGTAAGGCTTGTCGTGTCTCTTCTCCCAGACACCTCGCTGCTGTCACAGCTCAGCGTTTGCCGTATGTTTCAGCCCAGTGCTCGAAGGTATGTTTTCCTTAGGGTGTGATGGAATAAGACTGCTTAATTCTTGCTTGGCGCTGCGTTCACAGACATGTGCCCTGTTCCCGACAAGGGAATGGGCAGCTCTTCCAAGTGAGAGAGGGAAGCAAGGGAAGGAATTGTCCTGCTCTACACTGCACTGTGCAGCCTCCTCTTCAGTACTGGGTGCAGTCTGGGTGCCACAGTACAAAAAGGACATAAAGCTATTACTGAGTATCCAAAGGAGGGCTACAAAGATGGGGAAGGGTCTGGAGGACAAGGTGTGTGAGGAGCGCTGAGGCCCCTGGGCTGCTCAGCCCAGAGCAGAGGAGCTGAGGGGAGGCCTCATGGCGGCTGCAGCTCCTCACAGGGAGCGGAGGGGAACGCTGAGCTCTGCTCTCTGGGGACAGCATCAGGGCCCTCTAAACAATGATCCAGCTGCTAGCAGGAGACTGGCCCAAGCACAGTTTGAGAGGTTTCTCCGTGCCGGTAAGTGCTTGCCATGGCAGCCTCTGCCTCATGCCCAGGAGGGAGCAGGACAGCAGGAAGGAGAGTGTGAACCCGTGCATCTTGTCCTCTCCCCTGCAGCCAGAATGTCTTACAAACTGCTTTCTTCAAAACAAATAAATATTTGATGTAAGGAGAATTACTTCAGCCTCAGGTTAGCGAAATATTTATTTCATAGCTTGGAACACACAGAAAGTCCAGCAAGTTGTTTTCTTGCGTCCATAATCTTGAATTTTTGGCCGTAATGCATTTCTTTGCAGAAGGAGCTCAGGCTCAGGCTTGCTCACCTTGTTTTACCATTGAGAAAAGCAGAGTGGTGAAGAAGCTTGCCCCAAAAACCTCCCAGCTGTTGCACTAAGGCTCCTCCATCCCTATGCTTCATCTAGGTCTGACACTGCTTCCTGATAACCGGGTGCCTCTTGGAGGGAGGAAGGCTGTCCTATTGTTACAGGACACAGGGCTGTACCAGGGCTCTGGAAACAGGATTTGTGCTCAGCATCAAGCAGCAAGAAGTGTTTGCAGCACAGTCTGAGGTGACAATTTGGATCCCAACATGGTTTGAGGCTTGCAACAAACTCAGTGCTCGGGTCTGGGGCTGAAAAGTGAGTTTTGTATGAAAATGTTTCCAAGTATTTCTGTTCCCGTTTAAAAAAAATTCCTTGGGAAAAAGATTCTGCCGATAGTGGTCGGTGAATGGTGTTACCTGGTGGATCGCCAAGATAATTTTAGTCTTTTGAATGGCACATCCCTTGTTTTCTAAATTGTAGTGCTGAGTGGCAGGAAAGCACTACACAGTTTGACAGGAAATGCTGATACATGAGTGTTTGCAAGAGCCACTGCATCTGATCACCACTCTTTAATGTTCATTTAAATAAAATCTCAAACAGGTCATTCCTAAGCAGATCTAAGCAAAGTAGATTCACCTCAAAGCAAAGTTTGCCAGCCTCCTGGGTGCACCTGGGCTTGTGCATGCCTTTATCTTCATAACGATTTATGTGTGTGATATAGAAGGTAAAAGGGAGCAGTTTGACTGAATCCAGCTTAGGGATTTGGGATTTGTATGAACCACTCACCCCACATTGAGCTCTGGAGCTGCACATTTTTGGAACAAATGCAAAGTGAGCGGATAGCAGGCAGAATCTGTGTGCGTGCCCTTGCAGTCAGCAGCTTGTCCGAGTCTAATCTATGCAGATACTTCAAAAGCAAAATATTTTTAACAGCAACTCCCTGGAGAATAAATGATAGAAGAAACAGTGAAGCTATTTTTCCAGTCCCTGTGAATCCTAGTGTCATTGCTGTATGTGGAAAAAGGGAAAGTTTTATTTGCATAGTGCTGTATGTTCAGGAGGGGCATCCTCCTTGCTTTCACCTTGGCAAAGACAGCACATTGTTATTTTGCTGTGGAAGGTACAGCTCGAGGAAACTGAAAGCCCAGGATTTATTTTTTCAGGAGTTCATTATAAATGGCTGTGACTTACAGATGTGCTTTCAGTCCAGCAATGGATGAGCACAATTTGTCCTGGCTCCCCATCTCCCAGCTGTCTCCTCTCAACAGTCAGAGCCAAACCTGGCCACACTTCTCTCATAGCATATTTTGGAAGGAACTTGTTGGGGAGGGAGGCCAGAAGAAGCAGTACTCTGTGGCTAAGATGCTCTCTAATGCATCAAGACATTTTGATAATGTCGGCAACACTGATGGGGAGGAAAGTGAACAAGCACATAGAAAAAAAGGACTGAGGTATAAATACCCATGTCAGAGTTCATTGCTCAAATGACTTAATCTGTCACTGAAATAAGGGTCTGGAAATGCTGTCCACATCAAAGGAAACGTACACTTTGATGGGTTTTGGAAGGTATTTTTCCTCTGGAAAGCAGCATGTGGTAACAGAGCTACTGGCATGCCAGTAATTCAAAGGATACTTTGGCATCCCTGCTGTGAGGCTGAATGACAACATAATACAGTTATTAAGGGGGGGAAAGGAAGTCTCAGTCCGAGGTCTTTTGCACTTTATAGTCTGTAACAACAATGGGAAATGCCAAAAAAAGACTCATACATCAGGCAACCTTGAGTTTCTTCTGCAGTTCTCAAATAGGAATGATAGTGAGTGACTGGAGGATTTTAGATGAGAATTGACTTGCTGAGTTTTTTGCCAGCCAGCCTTATAGAAATGCGTGCTTGTTCCAGAAGGGATTAAAAATAACTTTATCTTTTGTTTGCTTGTTTGTTTTCAGCCTTGTTAAAATGTCCGACTGTAAATCACTGGAGATTTGGCTTTGAACTTCTTTGCTCCTACCTCTTCCACCACCTTTCTCTGCCACTCTTTTCCAGGTAAGAATGGCTGCAGAAGAGGAAAAAGTGGGGGGAGGAAAACCCATAAACAGTTAAACAGTGCTTTTGAAAAATTCAAAAGGACATGGGAAAGACTACTTTCTGCTGTCAACTTTTTAACCTGCTTTATTCAATAAAAAATGAGGTGTGAATGCTTGACATGAGATTCATACTTGCAAGTAGAGGAGAAACTGCACCTCAAGGCATGGGGCCGTGCTGTCACCCGATCTCTGAAGGTGAACTTCAGTCCATTGCTCTCGTTGTTAGTGACAACCGACAGCATCAGCTGCTAGAGAACATACTGTTGGAGGAGGCGTAAAATGAATTCACCCGCTCTCCCTAGGCACTCTGGAATTGCTCGGTAACCCTGGTGTGAATTTATAATCCACCATTTGGTTTTCAAAATAAAATATGCAAAAAAAAAAAAAAAAAGAGGGGGTGGAGAGGATGTGATGTATTCCCTTAATCAGCTTATTGCTGAGGTTCAAGAGCATTAGGTTGTACTCTGCCTTATGCGTGTGAGAACACAAAAATGAACAATAATGGTGTGAGCACAGCTCTGCTTTCCTGTGCCGCTTCTCCTTCTGCCAGACAGAAATAGCATTAAGAAGTGGCAATGAATTTCAGTGAAAAAATATGCTTTTTGTTTTTTTTTTAACAATTAATACAATTTGCATGAATTTTAATTTCAAAATTTAACATCTTAAATAGCAGTATCTCAACTTTTGCTGTGATTGCCTTGTTAATGGAATAAGTAAGTTCCCACCCTTTTTTGTTTTGTTTAGTTTACTTTCATTTTGTTTTGCTTTTATTTTATGCATTTCAAGAAGTCAAACAGCAACCAAACCAACAACTTTGGAAAAGCACTGACATTTACAAAATGGCAGACAGCCTTATATCTATACAATTGCTACAGAAACATGAATTAGGTTCTTTAGGCTTTCCCAGGCAATGTGCTGTCTTGTGCTCTTTCTTGCCTAACCAGAGAGAGTAATGGAAACTGTGAGGAAAAGCTGTTCGGATAACTGTTTGCCAACCGTCTAGTTTCACGATTTTTTGGAGCAATCTGCTACATATTCTTCTTTGTGAACAGTATTTCTCCCTATAAAGAGAGTTTGGTTAAGGCACATAACTTTATATTGCACTGTCAGCCCTATTTATTTGCTCCTGGAGCAAGATGTTAGTTGTCTTTGAACATGAAAGGGTCTAATTTCTTATCAGTTTTACTGAGACAATCCTTTTTTTATACAGTTTCATCAGAGCTGAGTAATGGCTGCATGCTGACAAAACTCGTAACCCAAATAGCGGTAGTGTGTAGGACTCCAAACCACAACTACTTGTGAAAAATGATCCCAAACTAATAACATGCGTAACCCCGAACACCCATGTTCAGATATACCTTTCTCCTAACCATGCTCTGAAATGGAGCCCTGAGGGGTTGTGGGCATGTGCTGCTTTGCCAGCATTACTGTGCAGTACATGGAAGGACCTGGAACTGGGGCATTTTCTTGTCCCAGTTTAAAAGTGTAATTTGAGGACAACGGAAACACCTAAGCTTTTGGGTTGATTTCTGCACGTTTGCTTTGTTTGGGGAAAGAACAAAACCTAGGAAAGCATTTAATTTCAATGCTTTCCAAATTAAATTAGATTTTCCACTTCAATTCAAGTGAAGTGGACTTTTAAAAGCAATTAGCTCTGCTTTAATTTAGCTCCCCTCCCTGCAAAACAAAATATTCAGTTAGAACTCCAACTCAAACAACTGAAAAAATGAATTGCAGTAACATTCTAACACGTTGCGTAGAGGTGAGGAATTGGGCATCCTAGACTGCAGATTTGGAGAGAAATCACTACTTGGGACTATTCATGGCTGGAAAGTTCCTGTTTTAAAGACTCTCTGAGGAGTACTGATACTGTCGGCCAGCTGGGAGTCTGGGCAACGTAACACTGATTCAACACTTCTTTGGGTTCCAGCTGTTGCCAGCCCTGGGAGGACATAAAGGTGCAGAATATATAAAACTTTGATTTAAATATGCTATATAGAGAAAATGAACAAAGCAATTGTTTCATTCCACACCGTTAAGCAGTAAACCTGACACAGCTGCAAAATAATAATTACCTGGTTGTGGCTGTCGTGTTGTATTATCAGGAGAGAGGAATGTATCAAGAAATATCGGGTGACTTCAAATATGACTGACAGTGTTTTGCAAAAATCCTGGCATGTTTGCATGGAATTCCCTATGTAATACCAGTGAGGGCTATTTGCGTGACATACACGGTGGAGCTGCAGTGAGGGGTGTTTACATTTTAATTACATTTTAATTACAGTGATTCAAGGAAACGTTATTCTTCTGACTTAGGGGTGGATTGTTATTTTTATAAAGTGATATTTGCTGACAGCAGGGAAGAAAAGTGGGAGTAGTGCCCCCTGTTTCAGGAAACCTGAGAGCAGACTTGTGTTATGCCACTGGTTTTTACACAGCCTTGAGCAGCTGGCTCTGCAAATTGGTCAAGGCAGAGCCTTGCTTTGGCCATCTCACTTCTCCATGAGCAATCAGCAGGTCAGTGAAGGTTAGGTCTGCCTGGTTCCTGTCCCAGCGCTGCAGAGATGTCCCTGGAGCACATCCATGGCATCCAAAGTGTGGGCACACGTGCTGGTGTTAGCCTCTGGAGATCTTGACATGTCTGAGGCCCATATCTGGGCTTGGGGCATCTCTCAGAACTGCCATAGAAAGACTGTGTGTGTCAATAAAATTATGCAAGCGCTTAAGTCCTGAGTTGCTTCTCTCTGGGTGAAGAGCTTGCCTTGTGCAGTGATGCAGCTGAGCTGGGCAGCGGTGGCTGCATTTTCCTTTTATTTTTGACTGCTACATCAAACCCAAAGGCTGAATGCCACTGTGAGAACTTGCAACTTGCTGAGTATTGTCTGTGTGATTCCTGTCAGTGTTGTTGACAAAATCTGGCACTTTTGGATATAAACTGCTAAAGCAAGTAATGCTGGTCTTTAACAGAACTTTTTTACTTCTTAAAGGTTCTTATTTTATCCTGGCAATGCAATGTCCATAATTAGCATCACTGCCTGTTGTTTTGTTTTAATGCATAACCAGAAGCTGTTAATTAGGCAGCAGTAGGAGAACAATAACTGAAATTGTAGGAGGGAACCAAAAGGATCAGTATTCATGTGTTGTTTTTTAAATTTGAGCTTCTCTTGGTAAACAGGTAGAGAAAAAGAAAAAAAGACCCTGAAAAAGCTTTGTTTTCTTGTGGCTACTAAATAGATGGATTTATTTGTACCCATGTGAATGCTACAATAACAACTGCCCTCCTTCTTTAGCATGCTAATCATGTAAAAAATGTTAATCAGGCTAAGTATTATAATACCTAAGGGAAAAGAGGAATAAGATGTGCTGCTGTTAGGTTCTGCACAGACCCTGCCCAGATGAGCAAGGCAGACAGTGAGTCTGGGAAAGGAATATAGCACAATTCCTGCTGTTAGCATGCAGTGGGAAAACAACTGCTTTAGTATGGTAGGGCATGAGAAAAAAGATCAAAATTGTGTATTTTTTTGGACAGTTTTCACAAAGAGCCTTTTGGAGTGGACTGACAGCAGTCAGAAATTCACTCTGAAGTCTTTGAGCTACTTTAAGGGGAGGAAAAAACTCTTAGGAAAAGAGAGCTTCAATTTCTCCATGACTGTACCATTGTTTCAAATCCACGTGCATGAGTAACAGGCACCTTGACTCAGATAGGAGAAATGTTTCTTTTGTACCTCTACTTTAGTATAATCTGTATTTGCACTCCAACAAAACATCTCTCATGAGACTGATGATTCAGAACGAAAATAAAATCATTGGTTTCAAACTACACAACAGCCATGTAAGAGAAAGCTTTTACCCATAACTCAGTAATGGATGACACAGTCTCTTCGAAGAAAGTAACAGAATCAAATGCTTTTTCTCTACTGTTATAGCTCTTACTGCAATAGATGTTTAGAGACTCTCCAATGAAGCATAACTGTTGTGATGAAATGTGAAAAAATGCTGGGAGAAAATGGCTCAACTGACAGCAATGAGGGCTTTGGAAACTGGGTTAATACTTGACTCCATTTAGGGGTGTTGAGAAATCTGATTTCTGCTTATAAAATGCTTAGCAATTTTAAGATGAAAGCATGGGACATTATCAAGGAAAGGTGACTAAGAAGATTGTCCCTCAGCAAGATATCATCGGAAGTGTCTGACCTATTGAGCTGCTGTTTGTTGTCTATGTGACAAAGTCTGTGGGGATGGCCAGCACCACTGAGGGGCACACACAGTCTGAATTCAAGCAGATGACAAGTCTTGGGGAGAAAGGATGGAGGGACTTGATTTATTTGAGGATAATCTGGATCTGCGGTCATGGGAAATTACTAAAATATCCATCTCACCTAAAAAAGCAGTGTTTCATTAGGGAAAAAAAAACTCTCTAGCACAAGAAGTTGCACTGCTGGCCAATCCTCTGGTCTTCACCAGTCATGTTCCTACCAGATTGTTCTGGAAGAGATACGCACAGATTTATGTAACCCCTGCTGTATAGCACATCAGCTATAGCATATGGGCATCTTCATGAGAGACTGGAACTAATCTGGTATCTTGACTGTATTTAAAGCTCTGGACACACACCTATTGAGCAGGTAGCAATCGGAGCAGGGTTTGCACGGATGCACGTTGACTGACCAGTTAACATCACCCAGATTAACAGCTGGCTTTTCTCTGACACATCTGCATGGTGCTTTGCTTACCTGAGCCAGTCAGGTGCTAAGTGGGGGATTAGGAAAAATACAAGTGTCAGCAGAATCTTTGGATTCAATGTGATTTCTGAGTTACTTTTTAGTTTGGTTTCCATTTGTGTGTTTTCCTTTTAGGAAACAAAATAAAGTCATTATGGTTGCCCTCAAGGAAGGTGAGACACATTGCTCATGTGGCCAGTGTCTCCCTCCGTACTTGTGTGGCTGACTCATCGGACGGAGTGGCCACACCCGGCCTTATTAATTGGGATGTTGTTGTTTGCAGCGTGGGAACAAATGCTCACTCTTTAGTTATCTTTATTATTGTTTCTTTCTTCCATAATCCTTGGAAAGGAGCCCTGGCAAGTATTCCTCCCTCTGCTTCAAGCACTCTGTGTGAAGCAGGGACACTCAGTGTTTCCTTAAGACCTGGTATCCCATGCTGCCTGGTGTTCCTGCAAGGAGGCTCACCTCCCTGGGGGAAACAGCCTTTGTTTGGAGGTGGCCCTGCTCCCCCTGCGAATGGTGCTGCCTGTGCTGGGGGATAGGCATGCTCCTGTACTGAATGAGCTTCTCCTGAGATGCCTCTGGTTTATCTTTTGTCTTTTAAATTGTGCGTGTAGATGACAAACAGGAATCTGCATGGTTGGTTCCCTAGAATTGCTGAGAGGTTCCTACCAGGTTTGGGACTCCATAAGTCCACACTCTGCCCTGAGCCAGGGCTGGGGCCGGATAGCTTCTGGGCAGCCAGAGCACAAGAAGAAAATCTCCAAGTTCTGAAGGTTCTAAAGCCACCTAGCAAATGCTGCAGAGCCATCCCCAGAGCCACCTCACTGGAAACAAGAGGACAAAGCAGCCATGAGAGGCAGCTGAAGCCTTGGTGCTACCCAGATGCAGCCTGCTCCAGAGGGGTTTGGGCAGCTGGCCAGGCAGAGCTGCTTCTTTTCACTTTATTCTCTCTAATGAATGTGCATTGGCAGTTCACCAACTGCCCTATCATCTTCTAAGGGCAGGATCCTTGGGAGAGGCAGTCTCCAGGCCTAGCTAGGTTTGTGCTGACTTCTCCAGAAGAGAGCAGCTCACTGCAGAGCTCGACACAGTGCCTTCCTAAGTCCCATTCACTTTGAAATAGAGAGCAGGAGCAAGTTCAGGGGAGCAGATTAGCCAAGGGAAGTCTTTTGCTATCTGTCTCAATTAAGCGCTAATATAATCTTTCACAGACTCCCCACTGCAGTTACCAATAAGCCAATGGCACACAGAGTCTTGGTCAATCCTCTTGCCCTTGGGGTCACTGCAGGACTGTGGTCTTGTCACATCCATGGTATTGCTGGCAGCCCCTTCATTGGCCTCAGCTGGGCTCTGCTCAGAGCTTCCTTGTGAGCAAAATGCTTTGTGGTATATGGAAACAGAAGCATTACCCAGCAGCAAATCCCCCATGTGCTAAGAGCAAGCAGAAAGGTCTCATGCGTCTGCCATCCATGCAGCAAAGGGCAACTGTGCCCAATAATCAGTTAGCTGCCCCTCTATCTGTATGCACAGACCTTGTACCTGGTTCAGTACCTTGTACCCTGCCGGTACTCGAGCAGGACGTTCCCCTTTGGGAAAATATGCTGAGGCAGAGGTTGAATGGTGGATGACTGCATGCCCCCAAGAGTCAGAACAAAGTTTAAGTCATGCCAGTTCTGGCACCGGACAGTAAAATGCTGATTGAAGCTTTGGGTAGATGGAGCATATGGAGAGAAAAAAGTTCCCAGGCCTGGAGACTTCCATGCTTTGGGAACTGGGGTGTTTGGGATGAAGCTTCAGGCCCAAAGGTGGAAGCATGTAGCCATTTCCATGGCAGGGTTCGGTGTGTTCCAGATCTGTCTCTTTAGAAGCAACTCAGAGACAGAACTGTGTGTGCAGAAAGTGCCGCAGAACTGTAGCCACGTTTGTCCATCTGCACAGTGCATGGTAACAATGACATACACTCTGGATGTTCCTTGTTAGGGATCTCAGCCAATATTTAAATTAAATATGGAAAATAAACCCCAAGTTATTGATGCTGGTGAGAATGAAGCGTTTTGTACAGCATGAGCTTTATTCAAATGAATTTTCTCTGCTTTCCCAGCCTCTGTCTGCCCCATACCTCAGGGCAGTGGGCAGTGGGCAGTGGTCCTGGCATGGGATGATTCTGTCCCTGTTGTCACAAAGTGAGGTTTCCTACCACACCCAATGTAATTGGGTTCAAAACTGATGCTAAAACCTCACCCATTACTTCAAGATGTTTGTTTAATTCCCGGTGCTACTTAATGTTCTATTAAAAGTCATCTTCTTAAATGCTTACTGAAGCAAGCCAGAAGCACAAAAAACTGCTAATGTAATTAGCAATAAAAATAATTCCAAAAAACATTACTTCATTAATGTGAAGAGGAGTGTAAATTTCACAGAGCCTGTTTGTGTACAGGTCCAAAGCAGGTGCAGCTATGTTAATGTAATGGACTTGTATGACCAGAGACAGGGGCTCTTGTTTCTCCAACAGGGGCTGCATGGGGAGAGGCAGGTGCAGCTTCTTTGAGTGATTTTTGGCTATTGTCTATTCTTTCCCTTCCCTTCCCTTCCCTTCCCTTCCCTTCCCTTCCCTTCCCTTCCCTTCCCTTCCCTTCC